>NC_133751.1:16629303-16804303 GCF_036562045.2 Rhinolophus sinicus | reverse complement strand
TCATGCATGTTGTCGCCAATGGCAGTATTATGTCTTTTCTTATAGCCAGGTAATAGTCCATTGTATATAGGAACCACGTTTTCTTTATCCAATCATCTATCAAAAGACACTTTGGTTGTTTCCATAACTTGGTCAATGTGAATAATGCTGCAATGAACTAGGGGTACATATATATTGGGATTTTTATAGAGATTGCATTAAACTGTATTTTACTTTGGGTAAATCACCATTTTAACTATGTTGGTTCTTCCTACCCATGAACATGGGATATCTTTCATTTCTTTGTATTTTCTTCATTTATTTTAAATAATGTCTTATAGTTTTGTGACCGTATAGTGTATAGGTCCTTCACATCCTTTGTTAAGTATATTCCTAGGTATTTAATTATTTTTGTTGCAATTGCAAAAGGAATTGTTTTTGTTTTGTTTTGTTTTGTTTTGTTTTCACTTGTTGTTGTTTTTTCTGAAATTTCATTGGTTGCGTGTAGGAATACAGTGAATTTTTGTACATTGACTTTGTATTCCAAAATTTTACTGTATTTGTTTCTTGTTTCTAATAGTTTTTTGCTAGAGTTTTTAAGATTTCCTATATAAACAATTATGTCATCTGCAAATAGTGACAACTTGACTTCTTCATTCCCAATTTGAATACCTTTTATTTATTTCTTTGCCTTAGTGCTCTGGTTAGTACTTTCAATACTATATTGAATTACAGTGATGAGAGGGGTCAACCTTGTCTGTTCCTGATCATAGAGGAAAAGCTTTTAGTTTTTCACCATTAAGTGTGATATTAGTTGAGGTTTTGTCATACATACCTTTTATCATGTTGAGGTATTTTCCCTCTATACCCATTTTATTAAGTATTTTAATCATAAACGGATGTTGTATGATGCCAAATGTTTTTTCTGCATCTATTGATATGATAATATGTTTTTTTGTCCTTTATTTTGTTTAAGTGGTGTATCACATTGATCAATTTGCATATGTTGAACTACTCTTGTGCCCCTGAAATGAACCCCACTTGATCGTGATATATAATCTTTTTTATTGTATTATTATACTTGAATTGCTAGTATTTTGTTTAGGACTTTTGCACCTGTATTCATCAGAAATATTGATCTTTAGTTTTCTTTTTTTGTGTGTTTCCCTTACCAGGTTTTGGTATCAGAGAATGTTGGCCTTATAAAATGGAGTTAGGATGTATTGCCTCTTCTTCAATATTTTGGAAGAGTTTGAGGAGGACAAATGTTAAGTCATCTTTGAATGTTTGGTAGAATTCACTGGTGAAGCTATCTGGTCCTGGACTTTTGACTTTGGGGAGGTTTTGGATGATTGGTTCAATTTCCTTAGTGTTGATCAGTCTATTTAGATTTCTAGTTCTTTGTGACTCAGTCTAGGAAGGTTACATATTTCTAAGAACTTGTCCATTTCTTCTAGGTTATTGAATTTGGTAGCACATAGTCTTTTATATGATTCTTTGTATTTCTGTGGTATTTGTTGTAACTTCTCCTTTTTCATTTTGCTTTTGTTTATGTCTTTTCTCTTTCTGTCCCATTTAATATTCCTGTGGCATAGTTTCCTCTCTGAATCATGAGAGTGATTTGATGATCCTTAGAATTTTATTGATTATAAACTTATTTGATCCATTACTCCTTATCAAATGCAACTTTATGGGTAGGAACAAATAAAAAGTGCAATATATATATATATATATATATATATATATATATATATATATATTTGTATCAATACTATAAAGCCAAAATAAAGCATCATTAACCAATTTTCTTAGTGGCACTGTCATTTGTTTTGTATTCATGAATTTCAATAAAGTTAGAGAATTAGAGATCCTAAACAGCAGTGTGAGACTTACACATAGTCAATTTGTCATGATATAACAATGGCAATGAAGTTCTTGTCATGATAAAATATCTGCAACCTGTAATGTTGAACACAATTCAACATATTTACAAATACACATACATCTACATATGAATTTGTATTATGTATGTACATTAGAAACATTAATTTATATTCATTTTATCTTTTCAACAAAGGTGTTGCCTTATTATTGATGTACAGTAAATGAAAATATTTAAATTTTTAAATTTGATATATTGTGACATATGCATATACCTGTGAAATTATCATTGCAATCAAAATAACGAGCATACACATTACCCTCCAAAGTTTTCTGTGGTTCTTACAGGCCTCTCTGTTATTGACTTTTCAAGGCAGTGGTTGAATGCAATTTTAAAAAACAATAATAGAACATTTAATAAAGGAGTGTTATTGAAATATATTTTCACCAGTAGTCATAATCAATCATCTCTTCCCTCCACTATCTACTCCAGCACTTCAGCTAGCATAGGCTGCTTGGATACTAGGATATTCAAGCTTAATCCCTAAACGGGATGAGCAATTGATTTCCTTGCTCTATTAAGGACATGTAACTGTAATTGTCAGTTCATTGTTATCACCTGGCACAGAAGCAACACTGAAACCTCTGTTTTCTAGACACATTCCATTTTACATCAGGAAGTCTAACCAGTCATATTAACTGTTTCGTCTTCCTGTTGTTCTGAGAACTTTAAAGTGAACATGAGACAATCATAGCTTTACATTCCATGGAAACCCTAACCCTACTTTCACCAAGTAAAACCATCTCTGCCTGGACATAAGAGTTCTAATGTAACAAAGCTTATATTTGCCACCATAGGAAGCACAATTCTACAAGTGAGTCACTTAGAATATTGGCAAGAGTGCCAATTCTACTTCTACCTCTTGTTTCCTGGACCCATCCATTATATTTTCCAGCTATTTTGGAACCCGGTATCATACTTTAGCACCAGTTCAATGACTATAACAAACTCTGGAAAACAGTAACCTAAATTTGTTGAATATTGTCCCTAAAGCTGAATCCATTATTTCGGCTTTGATGGTCCATTGGAATATTATGTCAGTTTAGATGCTAATGAAGTGAGCTATTTGGTAGGATTAGTGGATCCTATGATAATTCATTCATATTGCACCTTCTCTTCCATTAAATGGGTCCCCTAGTCTAATGCAAAGTAATGCAAGATTTCATGTAATTAAATCAGGAATTATAATGGTGATGGCAGAGACATAGTTGTCAAGAAGGGCAAACTATTTCAAAAATAGGTGTTAATTCCAATGATAATAGAATTTTAATTTCTCAAAAGTAGAATGACTCTTCTGTAATTGACTTTGCATTAAGTGGTTAGCTGGCATCCTGAAGAGATTTTGCTATGTATAATTCAGAGTAGATTTCTGTGGTTGATCAATCGGGAATGCAGCAGTGGCAGTAGCCGTGGTGAGAGGGAAGCCATGCTTCTTTGCCCAGACATCATGTTCACCAATGGCACTGTGAAATTGTTCATCGATTCATCATACAGTCTCTATATGGCCAAGAAGAAATGGGTAGTTTATATTCACCTGTTAGTTCTGAAACAACTCATCTTAAATGATATTCTCCTTTATCATGAGCATTGAAATAAGATTCAAAGAACTATATAGCTTGCTAATGTTAGTGCAACACTCTCCTTTTTTTAGGCTGTTTTGTCTCCATACTTCTAGTCTTGTCTTCCTAGGAATCTTCTTATGAACTAATCCATTCACCATTGTCCAGAAATGCATATATATGTCTTCATCAGGCCACATAAACAACTATACAAAACTTATTAACAAGTATATGGTTTAAAGCGAGGATTTTCTACCACTGATGTCCATTAAATTTACCATTAAATAAGGCAATAATATGGCAGTGTTTTTTTTGTTTGTTTGTTTGTTGTTGTTTTTTTTCTGTTCTAACTAATATTCTGAGACAAAATTTCCATGGCCTATTCAGGATTTTCAACTCCCTCCATTCAATAGATATAAGAAATCATACACGTAAATATAGATGTAATCTGAGGAGAGGTGATGATCAAAAGATACAGGTAAGATGGTAGTCTGACCTGCCTCTTTACATATCTTACTGTGTCCTCTGGTGCTGTTTCAGCTATCCAAACTATAACAGTTTCATCACATGTTTGATTACTAGTATCTCTGCTCTAATTATTTTGGGGATCGGACCATTCCCTGAGTCATAATGATCAACTCAAGTCTCTTAGGTACTTAATATCCCAATGATAATATTCCAATATCCTGACTCCAATAACTTTCAATATCATGTCAAAAAAGTAATATTCAGTTGGCAAATAGTTCTCTATGTCAGAAAATATCACTTTGCACTAAAACCTTGGGGTTCATATAACATCGTAAGCTCTGACCAGCAATTGCTGTTGATGCTGTTCCTATAAAGCAGTCTTCCATTTTCCCATTTCTTTAAATTTGGGGAGGCTTAATGAATTTATTTAACTAATAGAATGTGTTTGGGAATACTGCCATTTTTCACAGCTAAGGTCCTCCCGGAAAGCAACTCTGAGTTGGAGTTTATTGTACATGATGCTTATTAGGGGATTCCCTTGGAATTAATACCTATGGAGGAAAGCAAACAAGAGGAGTAACTGACATGTAAACAAATCCTGACAATAGCTTTAGCAAATTCTGGAACTAAAATGTCCTTCAGAATTGCCCTGCGTTGGGATAAAATAGCCAAGCTTCTCTGTACATCCCCACCACAATCATCAGTTGGATGTGGCACCCTTGACAATGGTGTGATCCTGGTCAAGGTACCTCTCTATAAATGAGACAATTTGTTTCAAAGGCTTACATCAGAAAGTTTCTGTCCATAGTGCCGCCAACAGCTGAGGAATAAATTATTCCCTGAAGGGGAAATTGTGATACAGCACCATGTCCACTGCTTTAAACTCTTTTTGCTTCCTTTTAATTATGTTTTTATTTCCTATACATTATGATGCTTTGACATCTTGGGGCCATGCAGACCTGGGGAGAGACTGTCCCTCCCAGGGTTAGCTAGTTTCTAGAGATAAAAAAATAATTTGAACATAAATGAAAATATAACTGCTAGATACTCTTCAGTATTAATAGTATGCGTTTGAAATGCTTAATTTTAACAAAGACTGTGTTTCCCATCTGTTTTTATCATTTTTATTTGTTAAGTTAATTTAAGTATAAGGAAAAGGTCTCTTAAAAGATCTCATGCTAATTAACTGATATGATTAAGTTCAACCTTCAATCTATCCTTCAGAGTATATGCATATGTGTTCAGTAAAAGGCTGACCCGTGAATGAATGAAGAAGTGATTGTTTGAACTACAGAGATGATAACTGTTATCAATAAATCCTCTAATAATTTTAACCTTTGTGCCAAAGTAACTTTAATTAGTCACTTAAATCTTAAAAGAATTGTATATAAGTATTAGATATCAATTTACATTTTTTTTAAAAAAATAGGGAATAATCAAATTTTGTGTTTGGTAATGAGTTAAAATATTTTTAATTTAAGAAAATTATAGCAATGAAATAATTAAATGCACAATGAAAACATTGAATATTTAATAATCTATTCTTGGAAGAAATTTCATTGTTTTTTTGGGAATTATTGTACCTCAAATTAAAAATTTGAATTAAAACATTATTATAAGTTAAATAAAACTTTCTACAATAAGGTTTACATATAGTCACTTTTATACAATATAATTTCTTTCTTGTTAGTAAGTAGAAATGTCCTTGCCTTCAATTTTCCTAGAAAACTAATTTAGTTTACTTGTATTAGAATTTCTTATTTCCTTTGTGAGCAATACACATGCATACACACACTAGGGTTATGTATTTGCCTTAAATAGAGCATTTTAAAGATGTAAGTGCCGAGTAAAAACAGAAACTCATTTAAAGAAAATGCTTACAGTAAATACTAATGACCACAAAGCATCTCAGATATAGAACAGATTTCAAATTATGATCTTGAGTACATTATCAGGGGAGAAACTACGCTTTGTTTCCTAAATTCATTACATCACATTGATTCAAAATGCCAAACATTAAGTGGTATATTTTAAGATACCATTTATAAATTATGTAATCTAAACTTAATTAAATGAGAATAGCATTCAATACACGTAATTATTCTGTTCATAGTGACATTTAAATGATAATGACTATTATAAAAGTAATAAGTTAGATGAGTGTTTTTTAGCTATTTGTTTTAATTTTAAATAGGTTTATAAGCATTCAAATGAAGGTACTATTTGTGAATCCCCACTTTAATCTCTGTATTATTTCTTCCTTATTTTTAAATAATAAAAGGAAGTTTCCCATGTCTGTCACAAGAATCTCAATATAAATATTTTAAATTATTTTCATAGATGTAAATTTAATATTAGTGCTTGTTGAAAATACTGCTTTATTCAATTTAATTCTCTAAATCTTATAAAGAATAAATTTAAAGTGAGGGCACAAAATGGATTTTTAAAATAGAAATTGTAAATGTTTACTATATATTAATAAATATTAAATTTTAAAATATAGAAGTTGTAAATTATTTATCCTACAAGAAAAGTCTATTAACTTGTGTTGATTCATTGTTTTACTCCTAATACCACTTCTAGTGAGCCCAACCCAAGCATAGTAATGGATGCAGAGAGATACTATATAGTAATCAGGTAGTTTTGAATTGCTATAATTCACAAACAATTAAAATGGGTCACCAGGACAATAATTTCTAGATATTCCTAGTACAATATTCTTTACAGGCTGTAATGCCAATTGTTCTATCCACGTCCTAAAACCCTATGTTGAAATCCTAATCTCCAGTATCTCAGAATGTGACTAAGTTTAGAAAAAGTTCCTTTAAAAAGGTAATTAAGGTAAAATGTGATGGTTAGCATTAGTCCTAATCCAATATGACTGCTGTTCTGATATGAAGAGGAGATTAGGACTCCGACATGCACAGAGGGAAGACCACGTGAAAACACAGGAAAAAGAAAGCTATTTACAAACCACGGAGAAAGACCTAAGAAAGCAACCTTCTTGATACTTTACATTGGCCTCAGAGTCTCCATAACTCTGAGAAAATAAATTTCTGTTATTTTGGCCACACAACCTGTGGTACTTTGTTAAAGCAGCCCTAACAAACTCATATATCAAGGTATAGAAGAAACTAGATAATATAAATGTCCAATTACAGTATTATCTCTATCAATCCCAGCCAAAGAAGGGGAAACTACTTGGATGTGCCACACCCAGAAACTATCAGGCATATGGGGTGATTTTAACCCAGATCTACATAATTCAAATTCTCTCTCTAATAGAATATATATTTATATACATATGCATATACACATGAGTATGTAATGATATGTATATGTAATATGAAAGTGATATGTACTATCTACATGTTTAAATATACAGAGGGTGCCAAAAAATGTATATACATTTTAAGAAAGGAAAGAACTATATTAATTGTAATACACAGTATATACCGATAACAAAAGATGAATACAAGTCACGTTTGCTACAATTACAAGAGGTGCCAAAAGTGGTTATAATCAGCATCCAGACACTTCTGATTATGGCGAACTACTGCTTGAACATAGATAACATCTCTTGAAATGTGTATACATTTTTTTGGCACCCCCAGTATATTTCATATATATTTCTTTAGATTTTTTCACATATATGGAAATACTCATATACACACATTGCATTTCTCTCCTCTACATTCTGTTTACCTTTTTCACAGGATCCTAATGACCTGTACACATTTACCCTGAATTCACTGACTTTACATGTACTATTACTGTAATCAATCTTGATATTTTTCCTCCTCCATCACAATAAACACCTGTTTCAGCAACTCCGCCCGTTAAAATTTTGCTGTTTTGTTTTGTTTTGTTGTTTTTGTTTGTGTGTGTGTGTGTGTGTGTGTGTGTGTGTGTGTGTGTTTTATCATATCAGGGTTTTGACCTTTCTAAACATTACTGGTTTTGTACAAGTTATGATTTGTGCTCTTTCTTTTTCCTCTTTCTTAATTCCTTTTCAAATGGCTAACTCCTGCAAAGCTTCTAATAATATAAATTCCCCTCAGCTTTATTTTAACTAAACACTGACAGATAACATTTGTAAGAATGAACTCTATATTTTGTGAAACAAAAATGTAAAATAATGATCCATTTTTACTCAGACATTTAAGCTCACACAAAACAGATTCATCCCTCTAATATTAAAATATTTTTGGTGAGTCTGTGAGATAAACCTGAGGCAATGCTCAAAATAAAGTGACACAATGACAGAAATTTAGAGATATATGGAGAGGATAAAGATAAAAGTCACTGAGGCAGAGAAGAATGATGATGACTGTAGAAGAATACTGTGCTAAAGTGTCCTTGAATAAATAGGCATTTAGAAAATACTTATGTCTAACTGTTCAAGATTTTGGTGACTATATATAACTCAATTTCCAAGTACATACATAAGTAAATGGATAAATAATCAGTTAGGTATACAAAAAATATATATCTATATATTATATATTTGGAATATAAAATTTCTTCCAAATATCAGGTGCAAAGCTAGAGATCACTGTATACCTAATGTGGTATACAGGACGGTCAACTAATATGCCAGTGATAAAAAAAGATTTATGACTATTTTTGTGTACTAAACTATTTTTAGCCTTAACTATTATGTGGAAACTTATTTAAAACATCAATTATATCTTTAAGCAATGAGTGAAAAATACAAGATCCATTTTTTTTATTAGTTTCAGGTGCACAAGACAAAGCAATACTTAGACGTTTATCATTTATATCCCTCACAGTGTGAACCCCCTCTCCCCATCCACTATCCCTCTGACATTGCACAGAGCCATTACATTTCCACTGTCTCTATTCCTAATGCTGTACTCTAAGATCCATTATTTTTTAAACTACACCATATGCTCAACATAATGGTCTCACAATGCAAGTATTTATTATGTAAAATGATTTCTTAAAGTAAACAGAAAAGAATATGATTCCAAAAGTTAACTTTTCTTCTGCTAGTGATCGTCAAGTTGAAAATTGACACCATTCAAACTTGGATTGATGTATATTCTGTTTATAACTGTAGACACATAATTTAATTGTCACCTAACAATCTTTGTTTGCACATTCTGATGATATAAAATGCAATTTGGCCTGAGAAAGTTTACAATATATTGGAATATAATTACACTTCTAGAAGAACTAAAAAACTTAAAAAAAAAATACTTTGTTAGTACTAATTAATAAAACAATTGTATAAAATAAGTTTCCGTTGTTAATTGAAGAAAATTTTTCAGATACTATACAGAACTTAAGAAGGAACAGTATGACATCTTCTAAAGCAGGGAAATTATGAGTATTTTAAAATAAAAATAATTATTTGCTGAGTTTTACTTAAAAATGATGCTGTCTGTATGCCAGATGTCTCTTCTCTACTCCAAATATGTAAAAATGATATTTAATTTTGCATCACCCACTGTTAAAACATGTTTGCTCCACTCCATTTAATTCCTCTCAGTCTGTAAAAAGCTTTAGCTATGCACATGTTCTTAAATCATGTTTGGAATAATTGTTCATGTTTTTGTTCTTATACTCTACTAGGAAACACACATTTTATGTTACTTAATACACACACAAGCCAAATAGAATGGGCAATTTTCTTTCTTAAACCCATGTTAAAGACTGATGCTAATTGTACCCCAAATCCATACTTTAATTAAATGATTTTCATTTAAAACAACTGTGAGTATAGCACAAACAAGAATCTTTTTACTCTATTTTCTTGTCTCATTTCCTGTCTACTTGATTCTGTCACAAGCTTAATCCTGTTAGCAGAATCAATCGAGATCTATAGAAAACTACAAAGTATAATTTATTTATTGCAGCCACCCATTAAGAACATCCTTTCAGACACGTGGCTTATTTTTTAAAGATATATACTCTAAAGATTCACTATCTGAACATTAAATACAACATGGTAATTAATTTTTTTTTTCACATTTTTACAGGATTTTTCGTGAGGACAAACATTTCGACAAAACCTACTGATAATAGTATCAGTTCTATACCTTACTTCATGACATGTTAGTCTGTCTTGAAATTATTTCAATTCAAGTCAACTGTTTAAATAACCTTACCTTCAGAAAGCTCTTCCATTTACATGACCTCATTCATATCTAAAAATTCCAATGTAGATAGAAAATAGCAATATAAGTGGATTATTTCCCTTTCATTCTTTGAAATACTCTACCATTGACATGAAAATTACAATTATTTTTAAGCCATTTTTTACTATCACTATCTTTTCTAGTAAGTAGTGAGAATTGGAAAGCCCTCGCAGGAAACTGAAATGCTGAAATGAATTGAAACATAAGCCAAGGTATTTTAAGAAAATGCTAACACAGGAAGAAATAAATCCCTTTTCTAAAAGACAGATAGTGAATAAATTACAGCAGCTTCATGTTGGCTTTCAGATAGGTTTTTGTTGTCAACATATCCTTTTAGAGAATATAAAATGTGAAATTCCACAGCATTTCTTTCTATCATTTTAATTTGAGCAATAATAATTGCTAGTCATTATTATATTAATTTTAGTAAAATAAGTTACTAAGCTCCCTCAAGATAATGTAGCTGTAAATTACTAAAATAGCTGGTCCTCCTTCACAATGGAATTTCTCTAGTTGTTTAGACTTGAAAGCTCATCACCTTCATCAAAGAATGTCAAGCAGAAAAGAATTAAAGCAAACTTTAATTACTAGTGAGTCTTCTCTGTGATTATTTAAAAAAAGTCCCTATTCATATTTCAAGCACGGTTATTTTATTTTTTTTTTATGGAAACTTAAGATTCTAACCCTCTCTACCTTAGGGTCATGACAAAATATCTGTGTGGTGGAGAGAAGGTGAATGCTTTTGAGTTGTACTGCTTTTGTATTGGGGATGATGAACTACAGCTCATCATCCCCAATATAAAAGCAATTATACCATCCTTGCCTTTGTGAAATATCCAAATAACTCATATCAATAAACAGATGTAAAATAAATATTAAAACTGAAAATTTCATACTTGTTATTTGTATTAAATTCATAATTTATAGTTAAAATTCACTTCAAATCTCATCTCCTCTTATGTATATGTTTTGGATGATATTGATTTCTTCCAGCTCATCTGCAGGACCAAAGATTCATATTTGGGCACAATGATGAAACTGAACTAATCAGAATCCTTACTATGAATTACCTACTTATATTGGTGGTATGCACTAGCCTTCTCTCGTCATATGGTTCCAACTTTTTGCAGTAGATGAATATGAGAGTAACAAGCAAAAAGAGGTAGGAAAGTAGATGTAGAAAGAAATGTAGAAGAATACCCCGATTATATTTCCAGGGTCCTGTATCTAACTATCGCTGAAATAATTTGTTAATTTTTTTCTAACTTGGAATTTTATGAAAATTATTAAATATTTTATTTTCAGTGTCTGAAACTTTCTTAAGATTTTTTAATTAAAATATAGCTAACATACAATATCATATTAATTTCATGGGAACACCACAGTTAGTCAACATTTATATATCTAAAGAAGTGATCACCATGATAAGTCCAGCAACCATCTGACACTGTATTATGCTATCACAATATTATTGACCATATTCCCCATGCTCTACACTGTAGCCCCATGACTTATTTGTTTTATACCTGGACATTTGTTTGTTAATTTTGTTCTTAGATTCCACATATAAGTGAAATCACATTGCATTTGTCTTTCTCTGTCTTCTATACTCCACTCAGCACAACACCCTCCAGGTCCACCCATGTGACTACAGATGGCAAGAACCCATTCCCTTCCATGGCTGAGTATTGTATATATGTACCACATCCTCTTTATCCATTCTTCCATTGACAGACACCCAGGCCGCCTCCACATTTTGACCACTACAAACAATGCTTTGATGAACATATGAATGTGCACGTCCCCTCCAAGTAGCGTTTTGGGTTTCCTCGGATATATACCTTGAAGTAGGATTAGTGGGTCTTTCATTATCACTTCTTACAGCCTGTCTTCTAAGGTCTACTTTGTCTGGTATAAGTGCTGCTAGCCCAGCTTTTGTTTTTTTCACTTCCATTTTCATGAAATATCTTTTTCCATCCCTTTATTTTCTGTCTGTGTGTGTCTTTCAATATGAAGTGAATCTCTTGTAGGCAGCATATGTAAGACTTGTTTGCTGCCTGTACTGAACCTGGAGGCATTTGGAAAGGTCATGCTTCAAAACTGAGGATGGCTGCCAACGGTACCAGGCCTGAGGTAACTCCACAAAAGGCCAGGACATTGGGAGGCCTTTTACTACCTGCCAGCTCCCTTAAGGTTCAGCCACTGATAAAACCTCATGTGGTTGCAAGTTGGGTGAGGCAGGGTCTCAGAGAGTCACTAGATTGGAAAGAGTTGTGGTCACCAGGTTAATGTAGGCTCTGGTTTGGTGCCAGTGCTGAGCCTGGAGCTACTCAGCAAAATCCTCAGAGCACACAGCAGCCAGTCGCTGACCACCTGGGGCCTGTGAACTCCAATAGTTTTCCAAGAAAGAGTGTAATGCCAGAGGGGCTGGTTGCTTGTAGAGAAAGTGCCTCCAGCTGTGCAGGAGTTCGGTGGGGCAGATTCCCAGTGAGTCAGCAGGGCAGAACAGTGGATCTCACCAGGCCAATCAGATTCAGATTTGGCGTGTGGGAGCGAGCTGCATGGGAGCATCAGAAAAATGCCAGCTGTCCTCCAGGCTTCCCCCTGAAGCCATACTCCTCAGTCCACCCCCCCCCATATGTCTTCAAGGCCCCCCAAGTCACCGTTCTCCACTGAAGCCGAAGGTGAGTGGCTGCGAATGAGTGAGTCTGTGCGTGGGCTGTTTTAAGAGGATGTCTGGGTTTCCTGAAGCCTTCCGTCCAACCCAAGTAGTCAGAATCCCCACTCTTTTTCACAGCCAGATATCGTTGGGGTTACCCCACAATAGTGTTTTGGATTTCTATGGGTAAATATACAAGAGTGGAATTGCTAGGTCATAAAGTAATTCTATTTTTAATGTTTTAAAGGAAACTTCATACTATTTTCCATAGTGGCTGCACCAATTTGCAATCCCACCAAGAGCGCACAGGGTTCCCATTTCTCCATATCCTCGCCAGCACTTGTTGTTTGTCTATTTATTGATGATAACCATTCTGACAGAAGTGAGGTGGTATCTCATTGTGGTTTTTATTTGCCTTTCTCTGATGAGTAGTGACGTTGAGCATCTTTTCATATATCTATTGACCATCTGTATGTCCTCTCTGGAGAAATGTTAATTCAGATCCTCTGCCCACTTTTTAATTGGATTGTTTGTTTTTTTGGTGTTGAGTTGTATGAGTTTTTTATATATAAATTTTGGATATTAACCCTTTATCAGATGTATTATTGGCAAATATCTTCTCCCATTTAGTAGGATGTCTTTTTGTTTCGTTGATGTTTCCGTTTCTGTGAAAAAATTTTTTAGTTTGATGTATTTCCATTTGTTTATTTATTGTTTTCTTTTGTTTCCTTTGCCTGAGGAGGTATATCAGTAAATATATTACTATGAGTAACGTCTGAGAGCTTATTTCCTATATTTTCATTGAGGAGTTTTATGTTTCAGGTCTTACATTTAAGCCTTTAATCCATTTAGAGTTTATTCCTGTATATGGCATCAGAAAATGGTCTAATTTCACTTTTTTGCACGTATCTGTCCAGTTTCCCCAACACCATTTATTAAATAGACTGTCTTTACCCAAATGTAAATTCTTGCTTCCTTTGTCACAGATTAAATGATTATATAGGCGTGGGTTTATTTCTGGGCTTTCTATTTTGTTCCATTGTTCTATATGTCTGTTTTCGTTACAATACCATGCTGTTTTGATTATTATAGGCTTATATTATAATTTGATATCAAGTCTGAAAATGAAGTCAATTGTCAGAGTAGCATCAGAAAGTTCTAAGGTAGCTTTGTTGAATCATTGATTAAAGACTTACTTGAAACAAACTTCTATATAAACCAGTATGTGAGCCAACGTATTCTTTAGTTGTTTAGTGATTTTAATTCATTCAATATTACTTGACAAATAAATGTGCTTTTTTGATATAGTATATGTGATAGTTTAAAACATAACAATTTTTTAAAGTGCAAGTTATATGCTACGTAAGTTTTTAAATACAAATATAAATACAAATATACACAAGTATTTAAATACAAATAACCTAAATACAAGTGAGCTTTGCAAATTTGCTGCATTTTAAAAATATTTTTGAAATTTAAGTCTTACTACATTCAAAAGTCCTAAAAATTTGGGGTTTGCTTGAGTTATCAAAGTCAAATATAAATAGCCCAATCACTGTTAACTTAGGACTAGTATAAAATTATCAGAGACCTAAATAAGAAATTGTATGTTTATTTTTATTGGGGAATTTTTTGTTTGTTTGTTTGTTAATTCAAGAACATGGGAAGCTTGTGCCAAATGGCACTTCAGCTATACATGAAACATTGATCATTTTTTCCCATCTTTGAGAGAGATTTTATTCTCCACTCTGCAGCTTCAAACTAGAGAATAGGTGGGGCACAATTGTTCTGCTCAGTAGACTGAACTCAAAGCTTTTCTCACACACTGGTCAATAATTCTCTTGATGGATTTTGTTCTCTGTTTACTGATATCTGTTTGGTCTGCCGCTTGGAAAATTATAGACTGGCAGATTTAAAGATTCCCTTCTCTGGGGCTCTGAACATTAAAAAAAAAATGCAGCTGCTTATTAAATTCCTGGGTCACTCATGTAGATGCCACAGCAAGCCCTGTCTTCTGATATAGCCAACTGGGGTCAAGCCGCTGAAGGAACTGCACTAACCAAACTCCTATCATTGTAGCTGAGATCCATAATTGTTCCAAACATGTCAACACATTTACACTCAGACTTGACACAATAGTAAAAGCCAGTTTCCAATACAAAGGCTACTACTGCACGCCAGCCTTTACACTCCTGCCAAATGTTAACCTGCTTGTCTCCTGGAATGTTGCAATTTGAACAGTGGAAAATGTATGGAATAATTATGGAGAATAAATTTTGGCCTTACTGCTGTTCTGAAATTGGGAACCTTAACATTTCAGATTTTAGGTGTTGGAATTACGGGAGGGCAAAAATTCCAGGATATTAATCACTTTTCCCTGGAATACTGTTTATGGTCAGAAAGAAAGTAATGCAAGTGAATAGTAGGGTTATTTTAAGCACACGTCATCCATCACTAAACCAGCTAATGACAGTACCTTTGAATTACAATTCAGTGACTTTCTTCCCCTCCCAACAATCTCCTGCCCCTTGCTTTGGGACTTGGAAGCAAAGGTTTACCTAATATAGGACTTCATACAGCCTAAGTCCTAGGTGTATTATAGATTTTACATACATTTAAGAATCTACACTCACCAAAAACACAATATATCAACAATATTGCAATCGATTCCGCAAAATAGTGTTATGACTTCTCATAGCCACAGTGGATTTATACTCACAAATATATAAGGTCATTTTATAAAATACATCAGGATGTAATTCTTTCATAATAGATCCTGTCTGATTTTTCTGAAGTAGTCACTGTTGCCCTTCCATGAACATTTTTGGCCTAAAAAGAATGAACAGGTGGTATAGCGACAAGAAGCCATGTGGATGTTAATGTGGCATCACTTTCTGCAAAAAAAAGGAGAAAGTGCTCTCAGAATTCCAGGCTGCCAATCTACTTAGTTGGCACCTGCAGTCTAAAATATCACAGTATTTTGAGGGCAGGCATGTTGCCATCATAACAGATGGGTACAAGTATTGACAGCCAAGTGATCATGTATGTACATCAGTTGTGGGCATTGAAGGCAAGCTTCTCAGTTAAGGTCAAATAGACATTTGCCCACAGTTTCCTCTATCAATATTAAGAGGAATAGATGCCTATTCATCATATCCTATTAGCTATTTCCTTACTAACCTTTAGAATAATTACAGAGATACACCAATGGGATCTTTCTACTGTGATCAGTACATTAGAATTCAGTGCTATAGCAGATGCCCTGAATCTCACACAAGAAAAATAATTGCAATAACAGAAAAAAAGGATACATATAAATGAATGGCTATTTTGGTAAATGACATTTAAATTTTAATATATTCTCTTTAAAGGAGAAGGGGGGCTTGATTTTGGAACATTTATCTCCAGTCTTTCAAAGTTCAAACAAGCTTGTCTGGGCATCTCTTACATAAGTAGTGTTCATTAATTTTGTCAAGTCAGCCATTAATACATAATTGTGAATATATTTTAGTCTAAATAAAACCAAAATTGACTGAGAGTCAAGGAGGAAACTAGAAATATTTTACAATTATTTTCTGTTCTTCAGTGGTTTACAATCCAAAACTAACACTTTTATTGATGAAAAGAAATGCATGTACAATTATGTTTTAGGTTTGTCTTTCTTAAGGACCCAGGAGCCATACCTTTGAAATGTAATTATCAAGGAACACAGAGTTTTTATTTCCCAGTCTCTATGGGAGTGTTTGAGCCTAACTTCACCCTGACTTGGAGCCATCCTCCAAGTTATAAAACTACTTCTGATGATGAAGATAGGACAAAGTTTACTTTCCCTTTGAGTAAAGCCAATTAGCAAACACAGATGGCCTAATCACAGAGAAAAACATTTGCAAACTCAGGAATAACTTAATGTGGTAGACACATTCCATTGATCAACCTACCACCTAATGCCCTCCAGTACTTTTCCACTAGCTCAACCCCAGCGTTTAGAAACCCTCCAGCCTTTTGTTTCCATCTGCAGGTCTGTGCTGTTTCCCCTGTTGCTGACAATAGTATCGGAATAAAATCAATTTCTGTTTGCTCATCTTGTTCTGTGCGATTTTTTTTCTCTTTAACATACCACACAATTTGACTCTAAGAAGTATATTCATATAAGATTATTCTGATTATAAGCTCTAAAGAAATATTATAAGCTATTAATACTACTGATATTTTCTGATTTGGGCTATTTCCTGTTCTATATCTATCGTGAATACAGCCTGATAATATGAATAGTTTACCAACATGAGACTAAATTTGTTTTCTTGCAAATTATGTATATTTGAGCTTTTTTCTGGACTTCTTGACCATGTAGATCACCTGTGTTTTTTTCCTACTACCATAAAATTTCCCATTTTACTAATACAGTCTTTAATTTACTGTAGTCACTTGTTACTCAAAGTGTGTGTTCAATACATTAATAGAGAGCTTGTCAGAAATGCTGAATTTCAGATTCCACCAAGAACCAATAATTCAGAATATGCGTATTAACAAGATTCCTTGGTGATTCATATGCTCGTTAAAATTGGGGAACCATCCCTCTACTTGATTGAAGTAGGTCAACTAATCCCAGTCAATACTTAGAGGTGGAGAATTATTCCTTCTGATTAACAACAACGTGTAGGATATATAGAGGAGTGAAATTTTAAGATAATGTATGTTCTGGTCTCATGATGAAGAGAAAGCAAAGTAGACCATAGACATGAGGGTTTATTTTGGGGGTCTCAATTCCATTTATGATATAGATCTGCAATGTTACCCATATGCCAGTACCATTCTTTATTGATTATTGTAGCTTCGTCATTAGTTTTGACAAAACTAATGTCTTACAGTTGTAAAGTGTAAGTCCTCTAGATTTTTTCTTTTTTTCAAATACTGTTTCAGCATTTTGCATTTCCCTGTGAATTGCAGGATAAAAAAAGGCAGCTGGATTTTGATAAGAATTGACTTGAATCTGTAGATAAAGCTGGAGAATATTATCAACTTGACAATACTAAGTCCATTCCATAAACATAGGATGTCTTTTGATTTGTTTACATCTCTTTTATGTCTTTAAAAACTGTTTACAGTTTTCAAAGTATAAGTTTTACACATTACTAGTAAATGCATCCCAACATTCAGTATATATGAAAAAAAAAATTTCTAGTCTAATTTGGGGTACAGACTCATAAGCAAGAGTTTACCAATAGGCAATTGTGTTTCTAGAAGGAGACCTTAGAGTAAATTGATTCTTTACAAAAGTGGCCTGATATCTGGAGCTAAGAAAAATAAATCACTGAGGGGGAAAATACTCTGTTTTTGTACATAACTGTTCTAATAAATGGGCTATTGTAGAAAGAAATTATTTGTTCATGTATCTAGTTCCGTTTCTCAGGATTCAAGAGAATGTCAACCAAACCAAATCCTTTCTGTGTGAAGATTATTATAAAACATAAAGAAGAATAGAGACTTTCAGACGTGAAAAGCAATATTAATAGCACTTCCCTTTCTTAATCCCTTCCTTATTTTTCAGTTATCCAACGAATAAAATAAAAATCCTTAATATAATATACAGAGTCCTAAGTAACCTCATATGTGTCCCCAATGTTTTGCTTAGTCACAGCCTCATATATTCCTAACACTCTCAGATATGTGTGTTTGTTACTGCCTAAGGATTCTGAATGCTGCTCTCTTAGATGAGACATGTCCCTTCAGCTAGTGCCATTTAAATGACTCCTCTGCATTCTTCTAGCTGTATTATAAATAATTGGTTAATGTCAATCCATTAGGAAAGAGTTTTTCTGAAGCTCTAGGTTAGTTAGGTCTCCCTAACATACATACACATTGCACTTTATTGTTTTAGAGCAATTTCACACTTTGTGTATGGAATAAGGCAAGACAAAGGAAGAACAATTTATTTTTGAGACTAAATAGTGTAGAAAGTGCAGAATAAGGATGAAATCCATGATCTGAGGGATTATTGAGTTTACATTTTCTATCCCTACAAGTATATAAGATCTAAAAACAAAGAGACAATGCTTTCTTTGTTCAGTAGTGTAACTCTCATTTCCATATTATTCCCTCTTACATAGTAAACTTTAAATTACTACTTATAGAGTGAAGGAGTGATAGAAATGGATACGTGATAATAAAACTTCTGGTTTTCAATCTGCTAAGCAAAAATAAGAGATTGACAATAAAAAAAAAAAAACCTACCTTACTTAATTGACACATATACAAGTTCTCGTATATTAATTACTCCATTTTTATGTCTAAATTAAAATAATCTATTTTTACAGGTAATAAGAGGTATTAAAATAACCTATTTTCAATTTTGAACCAAGTGTGAATCAATGATTTAAAAACAACATATTAGTTGTGAATAACATACTTGTATATAAATAAGCTATTAACATTCTGATTGAACAAAAAATAAAAAATAAAACAGATGTTAAAGCATATTTAAATTCAAAAATATAAATCTTCTATAGAGATATGCATTTAAAAGTATCATTTACAATAGTTAAGCATTGGCATTTATGCAGACAAATATATTTCAGACAGGAAAATTATTTCTTTAATTTGATAAAATATGAATTATACTCTCTAATTTAAAGAGGATAAATGTAAGTGTGGAACTGCTTGATTACTGTCTATGATTAATATAATAGATGTTTATGGCCTTTTATGTAGCTAAATTATATATTCAGAAGCAATTGACCTATGACACAATCAACATAATTTATACTATGCAATTCAAATATATGATTGACCACCATAACTTAAGCACCTTAAAGTTTATTCACCCATTATTTTATACCTTAGTCTGTGTCTAGGGAACACTTCATTTCTGCAGCTAAAATATGACAATGACCATGATTTAGATGGTTATCAGACAAACTTCTGCTGGGTTGTTCCCAGAGGACAGCTCATTTCTCTCTCATTGCGCTCTAGTTCACACACAGAGGAATTGGCCAATCTGCTGCACACTTTAGTTATTAAATCTGAGAAGCCCCAGGGAGAGATAGAATTAGATATGGAACCAACGATACACATGTCTTCATTATCATATGGGGGCTTCATATGACCCCTATAATTTCTATATGAATTATTTTAATATCAGGAGACTAATAGCAATGCAGTCTTCCCCAATCGAATGTTTACAAATGCCATAATAAATGGGTGTGCTTTTACTATACTGGGAAAATAATATATTTTTTATTAGTTTCAGGTGTACAAAACAATGTAATAGACATTTATCATTTATATCCCTCACACAGTGATAACCCCTCTCCCCTCATCTACTACCCCTCTGACGTCGCATACAGCCTTACATTTCCAGTCTCTATTCCTAATTCTGTCCTCCACTTCTTGTAACTATATATATATATATATATATATATATATATATATATATATATATGATATTGTCTGAATTTAGGTAGAGATTACAAAAATAGTCTCTTAAACTGAAATATTTTAAATATACAAAGGAAAATTGACACATATCAGTACAGTTTAACCATATACGATATAAGCTTTAAGATTGCACTTACATAAACACCTGTTCTGATTGTCATTCTGAGTTTAATTGATCTTAGAGATTTATATCTCTGAATTGAAAATCATTCTATAGTTTTGGCATTTAATTTTGTTTATCTTTTATAAATGTCTTTAAAGAAAAAAGAATCATTTACGTGTTACCCAACATATGTTCTAGTTAGACTCTATTAGAAAAGTTCACGAATTGACTTAATTTTTGCTATGGAATTCTCATTAACACACATTTTCAATGAAATTCTAATAAATGTATTCATATAAAATGCATTTTTTATCTGTAGTATGAAATCAATTTATATACTAGTTCTACAGTTATACAGAGAAATTGAATTGGAAACATCTACAAATTAACCAAGAAATTTACAGTATATGCTTTCTATTAAAAACAAAAAGATGTCCTTTTGTTCTTTGTAATGCACTATAAATACCCATCACAATCAATTCATGACATAGGTTCTTGGGTATAAATTGATTCCCACCTAAAATGACACGGAGATAAATTACATATGTATGCATTATACACATGTACTTACATATTCATATACACATATATACACATATACTTAGATATATATTATGGTCTTATCTTTAATTATGAATGAATTTATACATATATATCATATATATATCAGATATATATGATATATATATTTATATATATATGATTCTATTCTGTCCATGTCCAGTTCTGACTTTTGCAATTAACTGATTAACTCTGACAATGACAATTTTTTAAAATTATATGATGATAGCCTATGTTAAATTATAAGTTCCATGCATTTTTTTTTCACTGTATAACTTGGAATGTGGCAGAAAATTATTAATTAAATACCAATCCAAAATCAAAACAGGGAATATATAGAAGAACTGTGATTTTGTTACAGTGACAGGACAACACTGATAAGAAACAATAAGGAAGAAAAATGTGTGTAAATACTGCCATTAAAAAAAAAAAGAATGTAATTTCTCTCTTGATCTTCAGGAAAAAAAGATCCCATGTTTATGATTAAAAAGGGAGATATGTTTATAACAAAGACAAGTGTAGAAAATATTTCATCATCATAGTTGGGTATTTGGTGAGAAGAAGTATATTATTTCTATAGTCACTGTAACAAATTACCACAAATGTGGTGGCTAAAACAACAGGAATTAATTTTTACATAGTTCTGGAGACTAGAAGCCTGAAATCAGTATGGGGGGGGGGGGGCGGGGAACCAAAAGGGCTGCACTCCCTCTGTATCAGGCTCTAGGAGGAAACCCATTTCTTGTCTTTGTTTTTTTTTCAGTTTGAGGTGTACAAAACAATGTAATAGTTAGATATTTACCCCCTCTCACAAAGTGATACCTCCTTCTCCCAATCTACTACCCCTCTGACATCATATATAGGTGTTACAGTTCCACTGACTCTATTCTCTACACTATACTCCACATCCTGTGACTATATATATATATAATTATAGTTGACATTCATTGTTATTAAGCTTCAGCTTTAGGTGTACATGGCAGTGGTCAGGCATCTACACCATCCATGAAGGGGTCTCCCTAATAAGACAAGTGCCCATCTGATACCCTACAAAATCTTTACATTATTGATTATATTCCCCAAATTGTCTTTCCTATCCCCATGGCAATCTTGTGGTTACCAATTTGTGATTTCTAATCCCCTCACCTTCTCCCTCATCCCCACTCCCCTCCCATCAAGCAACCCTCAGTTTTTCTCTATATCTCTGAGACTGTTTCTGATTAGTTTGTTCATTTATTTTGTTCTTTAGATTCCGCATATAAGTGAGATCATATGGTATTTGTCTTTCTCCATCTTATTTCACTTAGCATAGTGTTCTCTATGTCCATCCATATCATTGCAAATGGTAAGATTTCATTCTTCTTTATGACTGTGTCATACTCCATTGTATAAATGTACCACAGTTTCTTAATCCAGTCATGTACCAATGGGCATTTCGGTTGTTTCCATGTCTTAGCTATTGTGAATAGCACTGCAATAAGCATAAGGGTGCATAATGTTTTTGGAATTCCTTGCCCTTTTCAGCTTCTGACAGCTGCTGGCATTCCCTGGCTCATAACCACATCACTCTAATCTCTGTCTCTGCAGTTACATCATCTTCTCTTCCATCTATGTCAAATATCCTTTTGCCTCCCTCTTATAAGAATCAATGTGATTACATTTAGGACCCACAATATAATCCACAATAATTTACCCATTTCAAGATATTGATTTAGTCGCATGCATAAAATCCTTTTTGGGCTGTAAAGCAGTGTTCACAGGTCCCAGGAATTAAAGTGTGGATGTCATTTACGAGGCTATTATTTGGCCAACAAGTGAAGTTAATCTTTTCCCTTTCCTTTAAATACAATTAAAAGTGAAAAACACTGACAAGTATCAATCCTATTAAAATGCAGAGGAAAGCCATTATTTTTATTATTATTATTTTATATAAATTGGTCATTCAGATGAAAATATTTACATCTACGAAAGATGAAATTTGAAGAAATGTATCTTGGTATGTCAAAAAATTGAAGAACTCCTTGACACATTGTCCCAAATTGAATATCATTGCACTAATTTTTTGTATATTCTTGCTAATGTACTACATGGATAAGGATGTTAACACATATTTTATTAGTTTTAAACCTGTTTAATGTACATTCAATGTGAACAGCATCAAGCACTGTGACTTGGAGAGCTTAAAATACCATTGATTGATTCACAAATGCTACCCAATTGCCATCTCCTGTATGTCCAACTTTAAGAAAAAAATCACACCATATAGCTTATAAATGTGCTGCATAATTTCCATTATTAATATATTTATATATATAAAGCAAATTAAAATTCATGTTTTTATCATTTATCTTGAATTTGGTTAAGGATGATACCTCCTATTAAATATTATTTTAACATGAATTGCCTGAAAATTCTCTTAGAGAAAATATATATGTATGTATTCATTTCTTGGTAAGCTCTGTTTACAAAATCTGAGCTAAAGGGGACAAAAATCTAAGGCAAAATTGCATATTGGAATGCTCATTGAAGTTGAACACTTAGTCTTATTTTCAAATATAAAAAGGGTAATGGAATGTGCTTTTTACTGTGATGCCATAGCTCTGTCTTTGTCCTTGAACTACCTATGATTTTTCTGTTTGGATTTACAAAATTATATTTAACATGAAAATTTAATCATTTTATAGTAAACCCTTGTTAAAATATCCAGATCACAATCCTTACTCAGAATGTATAATATCAAGTCCTTGTTTCATACAAATACACAATTATTAGTTTCTCAGTTCAACACTGCCATGATTTCAATTCAAAAATATTTAATGAGTATAAACAACACACTTGGACAGGTGGTACTTAGTCTATTTCATTACTTTCATGAATAGAAAAGGGAAGTATTTTTCTCTAGTTTGTATTTCTCTCTAGTTTGAATTGGAGAAGTGGTTTCAAATCATGTCAGTGACTATTCTTTAACACACACACGCACACACACACACACACACACACACACACGTTTAATAATCAGGTGAAAAGTGGAGAACTTATGTTTGTAAAATGAAGCTTGGTGGGCATCCCTGTACAGAGCTTATGCTATTTTGCCTAATGTAGATATTTATATGTAAAACAAACAAAAAAAGACTAATCATTCCTTTGTAATTTGAGGGAGTTTCAAAATATAAACCTTTCAATGTACAGCTTATTAAGAATTATTATAATATTTTCTGACTTCAATAATATATGAAAGATGTTTATAATTTTCTAATTGTAAAAATAAAATAATCTCATTGTTTTTCATTTGATTATATTATGCACCTTCTGTGTACAAGGTACTGTCATAGGCTCTGGAGATTAATTATAATGAGCAAAATTTCTGCTCTTATGGAGGATATATTATACGGAGTGAAAAAAATAAACAAAATATATAACATTCTAGATAGTGGCAATTTTAATCAGTTTAATCATTTCCATATCAATGTTTTTGGCATTCTTCTCAGGAGTTATATGTACTAATTTGAACATGCTCAGAAAATGTAATTCTTAATTTTATATTTTTATTCAATCTTATGGGACAAAATACATTGCAGTTTGAAGATTCCAAATTTCCTTCTCAAAACTAAGACTGTTTTCTTGTGTCAACTTAAAGTGATGTACAAAAATGTAATTCAATTATATCGCTAGACTTAATATCAAACATGTGAAAATTCAGTAGGTGCAATGTAGAAATAATGTTACCATAACAACCATATGTATTGTGAATTCAAATATCATTTCTGCTGTAATACTCCATGAAACCTAGACCTTAATTAGAAGCTTCTCAAGAAGTCATACCGTGTGCAACTTTATTTTTAATTCAATTCTTATTCCAGTGACAAAATGTATTAAAATGTATAAAATAGTTCCAACTCTCATGAGTTTATAGCATGTATTGCAATATTTATTCTTTAAAAAAGAGCCCAAAGATATCAATAAGGAAACAAACTAGAAACACTATATCAAGAGAAATAACAGTTTCTTCAGAGAAGAAATGCTTTTTTAATAAAATCTTTCTACATATTTTTCTAGGACAACCATAGACAATAGTTAAAAAAAAAAATGATTGGTCTTATATAAGATGCCTTATATTGACACAAGTGATAGTACAATTCACATTTTAAAAATTTAATGGAGATAGCAATATAGCTCTAAAATCAGTAACATAAATTTGTTTTGTAAAAATTTTGTGATCTCATTTATAAAGGTGTCTGCAGTTGTTAACAATTTGTGAAAACAAACTGGTAAGGCTCATATAAAAATAATGTTTTTTTCTCTTTAAATAACAAATGCATAGGACAGTTTGTTTCATTTAATGGAATAATCTAAAAACTTTCATAAGTCTCCATAAGATACTTTGTTTAAAAATCCCTGTCATATTTCTTATATTTGGACAACAACCTTTATGAAAGATAAAATGTGTTTCACTTATTTTCATTATTCTAATTAACCTAATACAATAGTTACAGAAATTGCTTTGAGCTGTTAAAAATTATATATATATATATACATATATATACACACATATATATATACATATGTATGTATATATATATATATATATGTATATATATAAAACTTTAGACATAGAATCAGTTTCTCCCACTATTTACCACAGTAGTAACCAGAATAAAATCTAACGGACTGTAATTCTGTAATTTTAATTTGGCAAATATATGCTCAAAATATTCTATAGGTAATTTCATGTATATTTTACAAATAAATCTGTTTCATAATATTTCTATATTTATTATTAATATAATATTTATCTTGTCTTTTAATAGTTATTTTAATAAAAATTGTATACATATTTAAGGTGTACAAAACAATGACTTGATATACATATATATCGTGAAATGATTACTATAGTCATCACCATATCATCTCCTCATATAGTTACTAATTTTATTGTGCATGTGTGTGTGAGATGAAAGCACCTGAAATCTGCTCTCTTAGTAGATTTCCAGTACTCAATAAATTACTATTGACTATAGTTCATCATACTGTATTTTTGATATCTAGATTTATTCATCCTACATAACTGTGACTTTGTGCCTTTTGACTAACATCTCCCCGCCCACCTCTCTGCCCTTGGTGACTCTGGTAGCCAGTGGAATTCATGGATGCAAGGGCTGGCTGTATGCATTGTTCTATGCATCTTAATTAAGCGACTTGAGCATCCACAGATTTTGGTATTCATGGGGATCTTGGAACCAATCCTTCTCCATACTGAGGGATGACTGTAGTTAACTTTATAGGGAATCAAAAGTTACACGTAGATTTTCAACTGCATGGGGAGAAGACACTCCTAATTCCACATTGTTCAAGGGTCAACTGTTCTCATAACTCTTCATTAAGTTGGGGTTGTACCTGCAGAAGACTAAGGAATATTGTTTCAAACCCACTAATCTATTAGCTAAATTGATATTCAACAAATTAAGAAGAAGTTGGGGATAAAATTTTATTGTATAAGCAAAATATTTTTGAAGGTAGTAGCAGAAATGCTATAATATTTCTGGAAAACACCTTAATTTATTTAGCTACTCTGCCATTTTCTTTGCATGAGACAATTTTATACTATATTACAGACATTCTGACGTAATTTAGATACTTTTTGATAATAATAAGATACATTGGGTATAAAAGATCAGAGAGAAATACTTATGAACAAGCAAAAGGTTGACCCCCTTTAAGGAAAGCAGATACAAAACTGGCAAATGTTAGTATTTTAGATAACAAAAATCTAATAACTGAAAAACTTAAAAGCTCAATAGACAAAACAACTTAAGATATATAAAAATGTAAAAATTAGCTGTTTTCCATAGATTGACCTAAATTATCTGAATCCAAACAAACAATTATAACATTGAGAGCTGAAAATAGGATTTAGCTTATATAAAATAGAGAAAAAATTAATATTTTTTCAAAATATTAATTGAAAAACAGTTTAACTAATAAGGTCAGTGCAAATCATGTTATATCCATCGGAGCTAATTTAATCATCTCTGTGGATCATTAAAATGTCACTGTGCAACTCAACAACAACAAAAAACAATCCAATTAAAAAAAGGGCAGAGGACCTGAACAGACATTTCTCCCAAGATGACACACAAAAGGCCAATAGATATATAAAAAATACTCAACTTCACTAGCTATTAGGGAAATGCAAATCAAAACCATAATGAGATACCACTTTATACCTGTTAGAATGGCCATCATCATCAAGACAAGTAATAATAAATGTTGGAGAGGCTGTGGAGAAAAAGGAACCCTCATACACTGCTAGTGGGAATGTAAATTGGTACAGCTACTATCGGAAACAGTATGGAGTTTTCTCAAAATATTAAGAATAAAATTACCATACAACCCAGCAATCCCCCTTCTGTGTGTCTACCCAAGAAATCTGAAAATATATATCCATACAGAAATATATATTCATTTTGCTTCTCCTTAAGTTCACTAAAATGCAATTTATTTGTCTCAATTAACACATAAAAAGTAAGATGTGGTATATTTAAATGACTTATTCATAGACACATGCAACTTAAAAAGAAAGAAAATTAGAATTATATTTGTTTAATTTTTAAATTGGTTGCTGTCTTGAACTATTCATAATTAGTAATTTTTCAAATGTAAAATCTTAGTTTGACATATACCTTCTTTAGAGAATCTTAAATGATCTGATAAGGTTTTAACAGCTTTTTATTATCTGTATAGTTTTAAGCAACAATAATTTTGTTTTATTGTAATAATTACTACATCCAAAATGGAGAATTTTTAAAATTACAATAAAATATTTTAAACTTTATTTTATATTAATTTTCTGAGTTTTAATGTATCTTCTAATTGATTTAATCAAGTCTTATAATTGCTTCATTTTGAGCTTCAAATGCTTTCTTTTCAAAAAGTTCAAATTTGCTGAAATGTAGATTGAAAGAAAATTTTAATATTTTCCAAAATTTTAACAAAATGATGCATTTTCATTTATTGAATATATTTAATGTCCTCATTTGCCTAAAATAGCATCTCTACTGTAGAGTAAATTTCTATGTACAAGTATTTGGGGCTCCTTATTTTATTTTTGTCTCATATTGTTTCAATGCTAGCTTAAAATCAAAAGTTAAGAAATATATCTGTGTTTTAAAATAACAGCAATCATAATAATAACAATGCCAAGACCAAGAAGTACAAACATTTATAATAAATATGCTTCAGCAAAAATATAAACTGAAGGTGGCTCATAGTTTCAATTTTTCATAGACAACCATTTTTACATATAGTTCACCATTGTCTTATTTTTTCTATATTATCCTTCAACTGCTAAACTAGGATTAAAATAAAAATAACTGCTTAATTGATGCAGTTTTAGCTTTATGTACCTCAGCGTGTAATTGTTAGAATACAAAGTCATTATCATATACTCACACTCCTATAATTTTCATCACTATCATTTCCAATACAGTGGCTCCAAAATTCTAAAATTTCTTGTAATTTTTTTTTAATTAAAGAGTATATGACATATGTTGTCCTAGATGTGAGCAACTCATTTAAATTTAATACTGGTAGTTAGGGCAACAATTCCCCTTTTGTTAAACCTTTCCGGAAATCATTTACTAAAATAAAGCAAAATAATAAATTTTTAACATTAAAAGAAGAAAAAATATTTTTTAGCCTAAGAATTCTTGTTTGAAGAGGGGAAAACTCCAAAATTAAAACCACACCTTTGACTATTTTTGCAATTTCCTGTGAATTAATAATTATTTCAGAATACAATATTTTAAAATTTGAATATAAGTTCAGTCTGAAAGATAGTAATGTACCGCTTTAAGAAACCTATTAGTGAGTTTCTTTAATATTCAAAGAAAACACTGTGGTATTCAAAGTTTATGGAAATATTATAGTTTGGTTTATATCATATTTTTATTTCTTTTGTTCTTATATTTATGTTTTTTTCTCTTTAAATATGATAATCAAACATACAAGATATTCTTATGAGTATAGAGAATTTTATAATTGTATATTTGTTAGGATTTTTAAAATACACAAGCCAAAAAGAGGCTATGGAGGTCATACTAATTTACGGCTAATGCATGAAAGTGGCACTTGGGAAGATTTATTAACCCAGTATCAGATGTATCATTAACGAAACAAAAAAGCATCCTACTGGATGGATGATGTCATTTTAACAATTTTTAAGTTTACAGTACAGTACTTTTAACTGTAAGTACAATTTCTATATTGGATCTTTAGAACTTTATCAACATGCATGATTGAAACTTTATACCTGTTGAACAGCAACTCATCACTTCCACCTCCCCACAACCCCTAGCAAAAAAACCTTCCACGTAGACATATAAAATTGACCATGGCAGGTAGAATCATGAATGGATATTAAGAGTTGGGTGAACATTTGTTGATAGACAAGGTCAATGTGTAGCTGAAAATTACTGCTTAAATATAAAGGGAAACAATGAAATTTTACAATGGAGAAATCTAGTAGAAACCACCTCAGCCACATGACAAGAGTTAGCATGACCAATATGATAATGGATTACACTGACAACATATACCACCTAATGTGACACACTGAAAAAACAAATTACTTGGATATTACTCCTAACAATAATATATAGCTCTATGACTAAGTCATAGAAAAACAATGAGTTAAACGCAACTGTTCTCTATTCTTAAACAATACTGACATTATAAAATACAAAAAAAAAAAAAAAAGGTGAGAAATTATTCTCAGACTTAAGGAGGGTAAAGAATGTGACCATAAATTCAATGAAAGTTCCTGGTTTTGAAATTGAATGAGAAAATATAAATATTATAGAGAGCACTTTGGCAAAGGGAAAGGCTCATATCTCCAATTTGTTCACAAATTGCTCAACATAATAGTAATAGTAATATCTATGGAGTAAAGATAAAGCAAGCATAAAAAAGTGTTATTTGGTAAATTTAAGTGAAGAGTGTACAGGTGATCAACTGTAGGGTTTGATCAAAGGGGTTGGTTTAATATTCCCTGCCACTGACCAAACTTCAGACAGGCTTCTTTTTGTCTCTAATCCCTGGTCCTCCTGTTCCTTTGAGCATTTGCTATAGAAAAGTTGTAATTTTTTTTATTAGTCTTTGCTCTTTTGAGATGTAAATCTTTTGAAAAGTCTCTTGCCAGTTTTACAACCCAGGAATACGCTATTTCAAGGAGCTGGGATCAAACCCTTTGAAATGTAATCATCAAAGAAGAAACAGTCCCATTCTCCCAATCTCTGGGAGGGTAAAATAGGCGTTTAACTTCAGTTAGGTCTTGCTCCAAAATGTAAAGCTACATCCTTTCATGAGATAGAAAAATGTTTACATTTCTATGAGTGAGGCCAATTAACAAATACAAGTGGCTTATAGTTCCCACTCCAGCACTCCATTTCTCAAAGTCTTCTGTCCTTTGTGGCAATACAGTTGAGTTTCCAGTCAGTCCTGCTCTCTCTCCCCATTTTAATAGCCTTAAATGAAGTCTTTGTTGCCTTTTTAACTTTGTCAGGTACAGGCCTGCTTTCACAAGTTGAAATTGTTCAAATTTGTTTAAAATAAAGGAATAAAGTATTTTATTAATAGTAATATGAAGAGTATGTTGATGTTCCCCTGACTTTTCCAGAAAAGTATAGTATGTCATGTATGAGAAATCATTTGCTGTGTTCTGTGATCCTAATGGAAAACTCTGTTTAATATTACCTCAGCCCTTGCTTTTGGTAACTCACATAGCAGCATCTGAACAGATTTAGGAAAAAAAATCGAAACAAATAAATAAAAAATGTATTCTGACAATTGTTATATGTTCACATCGTAACTACTCTGAAAAATCAGTCATTTGCCTCCTGAGGAAGTTTATTGACTGTGTTATATGTTACACATTACTTTTATTTATTTTATTTTCTTATCCTTGTGGATTTGGGAATGTTTTCACATTTGATAAATTATTAGTTTTAGGATGTCAAGTGATCTTTTTGCACTGAAATTGTAACTGAAGTAAGGAATTACAAACTTGCTGGTTGTTTCACTCATCATTGACATTCAAGAAGATTGCTTTAGTTTCGGTCTATAGTTCTGTCTACCTGAATCATGAAGTGATAGGAATTCTCTTTCATTTTTCTCTCAGAAATCATAGGAAAAATAATTTAAGAGAAAGAATGTTTTATATTTTGACACTGCATACTAAAATCTGGACATCCACACCATAAGTATTCTGCTTTAACACAGCTACCAGCTACCAGTGCTTAGAGTAAAAATGTTACAGAATTTTGAAATGCTGTTCCTTGGTCAGGAATTCTGTGGTAGTAGTGCCTCATCTGGGGACCACGGAACAGTGTGATTGTCAAGTATCTCTAGCTCTGAACAATCAAAACTATTTTCACAAAAGCTAAAGTGTTACCAAGTATCCAAGAGCAGTTCAACTGTTCAGCAGGTTTTTCATTGTTTACTGTCCATATTTCTATTTCTGTTTTCCCCCATGTACTCTCATTTTGTATTTTAACTTTACCTGAAGCCCTGACCTTGGCCACTCTAATTTCATGATACAATCAATGTTAAAAAAAAAAAAAAAAAGATTCTAAGCCAATCTAACAAAAACTTTCGGTGTGGTGTAATCCATAGTCACCATCTGGGAAAAAAGTTTTCTTAAAAACGTTAAATCATGTTTTTGTGGAAATACAGTATTCTACTCCACTGTCCATCAATAATCTATTAAGAATTCAATGATCCTTTATTGAACGGTACTTACTTTTTTTGGTCAGCCTGAAAAATGAGTGACTATTTTCTTTCCCAGAAAATGTCCCTCTAAGACAAAATTGCAGTATCTGCTTCTTAGAGCCATTCCCCTTAAAAGATAATTATAATAAAATTTGCAATGCATTTACGGATAAATTATTTTAAAAGCTCTTTTATAATATAGTTCAAATATTTTATTTTATTGTAAATTCTATTTCAGTTATGTTTATCAATTTTATTTTATTTTTTAGAGTGTGTACTTGTGTATGTGGGTTTGTGTGTATGTAGTGCATTTATTCCCAGTTTTTTCTTACCTCCTTCCTTCTAAAGAAGATTCAGAATCTCGACTTCTTTAAAGTTCAAATCTCTGAGAGACATTCTTTTCAACTCCTATACCAAGAGAATAAAATTTGGTTATGAAAGAACAGAAGCCTCAATATGGGGAGGAGAGGAAGTGTTTAATTTAAAAGATTCACTCAATTTGGGTTCAGGAAAGATTACAGAAATAGTAAAAGCCACATAGGTTGTGTTGAGTTTGCAGAGTTGGGAGCTGAAGCAACTCAGGTTATTAAAAACAGATGAGAAGTGAGGGGAATGGAGGGAATGATTAAGAATTAGATTTGTGTGTCTTCCGTGGCTTTATAGCAATAGAGAAAACTGATTTCTTTTGAATTAGTGCAACAGAAATAATCTTGTCAGCATATGTGAGCATTTGATTTAGATAGATCTGGACATAGCTATTATGGTATGTGAGAGAACGGATTTGCTACATCAATTTATTACCTTCTTAATACATAAAAGATTCTACCTGGAAAATTAATAACATTTATTTCATGGTATAAACAAGCTCATAGTTTCACAAATGAATCACTGCAATGAGCACTGCTATTCTCTAGTTGATTTGGTGCAAGAAAAGAAAAGATGATCCTCCCAATCTGAATGGAGGTCATTATTGAGAAATATGTGAAAATTAGTGAAAATGAAAAGGGGAAGGAGCCAATCCAATCCTCAGACAGACTTTAAAGATACACAGCATAGTTTAGAGGATAAAAAGGCAAGCTAACAATAAAATAGGTAGTTTAAGCCTTTCAACTTTTTTTTTCCTGCCTTTTAATTGATGTGTTTGGGTTCCACTAGTTTTACATGGTTATTATCTATGTAAATGCTAAAATTGGCTTAAATGTTTCTATGGGGGGAAAAAAGAATGTCTGCTAAGACATTCATTGGGACTGTGCTAAAGCTCTATATAGCACTGTGGGGGGAAAAGACATTTTAACAATATCAAGCATTCTTATCTATGACCATACTCCATGTATTTAAATATTTAATATTTCTCTGCAATATTCTTTTCAATGTGCCAGTATTTTGCTGTCTTCAGTGTGAGCATCTTATTTCAAATTTATCAATATGTCTATTATAATATTGATGCTATTGTCAATGTGGTTTCCAATTTCTATTGCCCATTGCTAATATATAGATATGTAATTAATTTTTTCATTTCTTTAGTGGTAACATAGATAGTTTTTTCTATTTAAAGTCATTGTCTTGTAGACAGCTTGTAGTTAGATCTTTTAGTTTTTAAAACTACTTTAATAATCTCTTCCTTTTCATTGCTATGTTACTTCATTTTGTTTAGAAACTAATATTTATCCTGATATTTATTGAAGTGTTGACACACAATTTTCTAGGTTTGAAGCTGTCTTGGAATTGCGATTATTAATAATTTGTCAAAAACGCATTCAGTATTATGTTTTGATGGGACAGCCACATGGATTTGTCCATAAGCAAATCATTCAAGGGATTTTTGTGAACTTGCTTTTTTTTTTTTCTTTTAAGAGACATTCTGCAGAAAATATTCTAATTTTATGAAATTTGTGTTTAACATAAAGACAACTTCCTGATAAAGCCTCAAATCTAGGTTAAGTGTCATGCTGATTAGAAGCATATTTGATATAATGTTAATAAAGTTATCAAGCTGTGACAAAAATAAAATTCTTAAAATGTTACATCAATGTGTTCATTATATTTTCTGTTTATATGGTAGAAATTGTTTTACTTTAAAAGAGAAAACATTATAGTACCCTCTGAAAATTTCTCTTTAATGAGTCTGAAAGAAAGTCTAGTTTTAAAATTAAGTTTGTTTGTTTGTTTTCTGTGTGAAAAAAAGAATGCCCAATGAGTCTTCAAACTTGAGCAAGTTTACTGGCCTACTATTTAAGTCTACGTGCTGGGACCTCTGTTCAATATTAACCTGATGCTGTTCAATGAGCTCCTTAATTTGCAATACTGAGATTGGAAAGCATATCATTATTAATATTAAGTGAAACTGAAGTAATAGTCTTGTTGTCAAGTTGGTATTAAATACTTACATTATAAAAATACATATATATATATATATATATATATATATATATATATATATATATATATTTAAATACCAAATATAAATTACGGCCGGCCCAATGGCTCAGGTGGTTGGAGCTCCGCGCTCCTAACTCCAAAGGTTACTGGTTTGATTCCCACAAGGACCAGTGGGCTCTCAACCACAAGGTTGCCAGTTCAACTCCTCGAGTCCCGCAAGGGATGGTGGGCTGCGGCCCCTGCAACTAGCAATGGCAATTGGACCTGGAGCTGAGCTGCGCCCTCTACAACTAAGACTGAAAGGACAACAACTTGAAGCTGAACAGCACCCTCCACAACTAAGATTAAAAGGACAACAACTTGACTTGGAAAAAAAGTCCTGGAAGTACACACTGTTCCCCAATAAAGTCCTGTTCCCCTTCAAAATAAATAAAAAAATAGATATGTATATGTTTATATATATATATATATATATATATATATATATATATATATATTAATCATCTGTGAAATATGGGAAATAATAGTATCAACACATAAAGTTGTAAGCATTAAGTGTGTTAATATATGTAAAGTATTTCAAATACTGACAGAAGGCTTTAAACATGTTCATTATTTATTATCATTATTGTCTTAGTGACATGTGTGGAAAAGAGATGAATACTTACTAAGCACTTATAAGTGACCCTGTGCTAGATATTTTTAATATTTCATATTCAATCTCAATGAACATGCATAATAGGTGCTATTCTCCATCCATGCAATAAGAAATGACATCAGGATGTTTTCAGTGGTGAACAAATAGTAATGGAAGGTGCTGCTCCTCTTATACTGCCTAACATGAACTATAGAATGTCAATATTAATGATTAGGTATTCTCCCCCCAGCCCAGACATATATAATCAAAAGAAGGGGCAATGGTGTACTGGTAAATGTTTAACAACCAGCTCCACCCACAATAAAAGATGGATATGTGTAGGTATGTTATTTATTACAAATTTTACTAATATAAATGATGCATAGAATTGACAAATGATAAGATAAATAATACATTTTGTTGTAAATTCTATATAGCTAATTAAATCTCACCAAATGCTTTCTTTGAAATTTGCAGTGCATTCTTATATCTCTGGACATCTGATGGTTGCGTTGGTGGATATCTGTACTGATGTTAGAGTATGACAAAATTGAAATAACAAAAACAAATGTCAGAACTTTTTTCTTTCTTTAATGACATGAATGACTGACTTTCTTTTGTTGAATTGGATAATAGCCTTTCAGTATTAAAAATATATTTCTTCAATTTTTGTGCTATTCACAATGTAATGGTTACACTTTTCAATTTAATCTGCCTTATTAATATATTTTCTTCATTCAGTTAACGAAGCATTAAATTAAATGCTGATTTGTATTCAGTTTGTATGGGACACATACTCTCCCCATAGCTGATTTTAAGCTACAAAGATGACATCACTGAGTGTGGAGTTGGGAAGACATGCTCATTTGCATACCATTATATATTATTTCCTTCATAAAGATTTAAGCCCATAGCAAAGTAAGATTACTGCCTGAAACAATCTGTTCCTACTGGTCCAGGTCCATATTTACCTAACTTAAATTATCCTTGGTTACTACCTGTGGGACCAAAGACAACCAAATTAGAGTATGTTGTAGCACATTTTTTTATCAGTTTGTATGTATTGGGAAAAAAAAAAAGAATCCTGCATTACTCAGAATTTGTCATCAAAAACATTTTGAAAAATGCAGGCATTCAGCCAGAGTCAGGGGAGTCTCACTGTTTTGAGCACCCACGTGACCTCTAAAGCTATTGCCTTTAGAATGTCCACGTGGCAGCCAAGCCACAGGGCATGACAACATAGCTGTAACTAAGAAACATTTGGCTCTAACAAAGAGCCACACATATCTGCTCCTAGGGAAGAAATTTTAGCTCCAAGAGTGTTCTTTAGTTATGACAGTTCACCAGATAGTTAAAATTCTACTTCCAGCCTGTAAAGTGACACTTGAAATGGTATATCCAAACTTGGGCCATAGAGATATGCTTCATCTTTTTTTTAAATAGTGACAATTTTATTTTATAATAAATACAAAATATGAACTGAAAGTTCCAACTTCAGAATCAATTGTATTCTAAAACTTATCAATTTCATTTTTTATGCAAATTGGAAAATATGTTCTCTATTAAAAGAATTAAACACCATTATAACATTTTCCAAACTTGCTCTCCACAGTATATTATGCCAAAGTATTGTGGATTTTAATTTTATAAATAAATTTTGGGTTCTGGGAAGCCCAGTTCTGTTTAGTATCCTTTATTGAAAAAATATTATTTTCTTAAAATTAAGTTTTATGAAATTACTATTACTGCTCCCTTATGTCTTTAACTGAGTCTCTTTTTCTTTTGCTTACATACATCAATCCACCTGATAATCCACCCAAAGATAGGCATCATAGGTTTGTAATCTATTTAATATAGATAGTATAAAAAAATGTCCTTCAGACTGGATTTATAGTATATGTTCTCTTAATCATATTTAGGTGATGTCCCCCCACCACATACATACAAACATATAACTGGCCTTGATTCTTCTTATCTTGCTTGCTCCCATCCAATGGATTTTGAAATTTTGAATTGAGTTACTGAGGAGGTAAGGAAGGAAAGAGTGAATCGAAGGGGTGGGGGGAGAGAGAAAGAAAGAGAGAGAGAGAGAGAGAGAGAGAGAGAGAGAGAGAGAGAGAGAGAGAGGAAGCCAATGCCGTGGATTTTAATTGGCCCATTAGGCATATTTTTTTTCTGCACCAATTTCTTAGCAAACCCAGAATATAAATAGTTAACTTTAGCTTGTGAGATATATTACTTTAAAAAAAAAAAAAAATCGCTAACCCAATTTAACCTTGACTTTTAAGCAAACTGTATCAGGCTGATAGTCTATTCAACCTCAGTCATTATTGGAATTCTCTTTACCTTTTTTAGACATATCTTATAAAATTATTCACGTTTATTTCTTTAAACTGACACTATCATTCTCATACATGATGGATTTTTCCATTAAAGTAAAATTATAACAAAATAATAATAATAATCCAAACAGTATATTTCTAAGCACTGACCTTTTTAATCTTTAATTTTGTGACTTGGCCCCAGGTGGGAAAAGACTTCATAGATGAACAGAACATCACGTTCTTTATATGTTCCAGCTTGTGAATTTTGCTTGAAGTTATGCAATTTAGATGCCATCAGTTATTTTTATTTTTAACTTCACAGGAAAATCAGTGTTTAGCTATATTTAGCAGTGCTCTCTAACACATCTCCTGTGAAGGCGATATCTTCTCCTTGTACTCCCTGCAAGGGTCAAATGACCTGAAACCTAAGTAAATTAGCAAGCAACTCAAAACTGGTGTTTCTTTATATCTATATAATGTTTCCCTTTTAGAATAGGTCTTTCAGTTTTCCTGTATCTTTTTTCCTTTTTGTAACAATATGTACTTTTCATAGTTGGGCTAAGAAAATTAAAAATCACAGTTTATAGTTTTCTGTAAAAACTCACTCCCCTTCCCCTTTTTGCTATTATAATTCCAAGTGATTAACTCTTCTAATAAAGTACAATTGTATACATTTTCTCCCTCAGGCTCTGAGTTCAGGAGAACCAAGCCTAAGATACAGAAATTTAGTGCTATTTCCAAATTTTCTACGTACAAAGGAAAATTAGCTCAGAATCTCAGCCCAGGATACCAATGATCCTTTGTAGTATTAATAATAGCTATTAGCTACTATCTCCACTCAAAACTATAATACTTCATTCCACACCATCCCCCCCCCCCAATGTTTTCTCTCTGTGTGTTCATGGAGAAGAATCTCATAATTCAGTTTTCAGACTAATATATTCTTGAGCCCTTGTGTGGAATTCCATGCCTAAATCTCATCACTCCTGAGGCTGGCAGTGCTATTTTTGAAGATGGGTTTGGTCTGCTGTACCACCAGGATCCCTCAGTCTTTGTCTTCCTACTATTGCTTTGTTACTGATTCACTCTAGTTCTGTTGCCACACTAGATGATTTTGCCATGCCCCATGCATATTTGGGGATAGACACTAATTCCAAAAGACATATTTCCTGTTATTTAAATTGCATAACACTTCCTGTAACTGAAATTTCACTTCAAAAAACAGCATTGTACATGTCTGCTTCTACACATTATTTCAAAGAGATCTGGGTCAGTTAGGATTTCGTTCACTCAAGAGAGATGTCAAAGGTTCAGTCACATAGCTTTAAAACATATGTAGATTTCATCTTTGTCTCATATAAAACGAGGTCTGAAGGACATGCTCAAGGCCAGTAGATCCTTCTGCCCTTGTGTTCCACCGTCCTCATCCTCAGCAACATATCTCGTAATCTACACAGTCCAAGATGACTCCCTGAATTCAAGCCGTTATATCCACATACAAGCCAACAGGAGGGAAGCTTGGGGAAGGGTGTGATACTTTGAACACTGTTCACCAAACGTTCGTTCCACATCCCCTCTCCTTTAGGCAGATCATTCTACCCACTACACTCATGCTAGTCTTGGCCATACAACTTGCTTTGCTAAAAGGAATACTAGTAGATGTGAAGGACAGGCCTTGAGTGCCCTGTGTTCTGGGCCTGGGCCCCAGAATAGATAGACAGGAAGCCAAAAAGCTGAATACCAAGCCCAGCTCAAGAATAGCCACCCAGATATACCCAGCTCAGACCAGCTGAACAGGAGACCTCTTCATATGAAGGGCAAATTCTTATTTTTAAATGTCATTAAGATTTTGGAATTGCTTATTACAGACTGCACTAGTTAACTCCAGAATCCTCTGCCTCTAACATCCTGCACAGATTTTCATCATTCTGCATTCCATTCCTAATACCGCCAAAGAGAATGTCCACACCCATAAACCCAAAGAAGCCCCTAAGCACTCATGCACAAGGCAAACCTCAGGGGATTTCAGTACCACCATCCTCCAGGAATTTTAACTTTGTTACCCGTTTTAACCTCGGGAGAAACCTGAGAGACCAGAATCTACAGAGGGTGCCAAAAAAACATATGCACATTTTAAGAAAGGAAAAAAAAAACTGTATTAAAATTGTAATACTCAATATATACTGATAACAAAAGATGAATACAAGTCATGTGTATACATTTTTTTGGCACTCCTGTTATACTATGTCTTTTGTTTCCTTGTCTGTGCTTTCATTCTAAATCTGCTATTTTTAGATCTAACCTGTTTCTATCCAACTTGTTCATTTTTTTCTTAGGTTTTCAAAACAAAATGGCCTTACACTTTGAAATCATCGCTGAACATCTTTATTTTCTTTTTTGTTGCTGTTGTCATGCCCCTAATCAGAAGGTACCACTTTCCTTGAAGCCTTCTTTTCTATGAAACTGTGTGTCTGTCTGCTATGGTATTAATGCATATTTCTGGACAGTGCAATTAGGGGTGATTATACATACCTCCTTTATTTATTTTACTCTACCACATTGTCTACAATGAAAATGCATTGCATGTTTTTGAAAAAAAAAGTTATTAAACAACCTGGAAAAATACACAAAAACAGTTTAGCCTTCTGTATTTATTGAGATCATAAAGTAATTATTGAAATTACTTTGCTAGCATTAGCAGCCAAATTGATTGATGCTTTAAAAAAGCTTTGTCTAAATCTGTTATTGCATTTTAACATTTTTTAATAAGATATCAAACCCAATAGAATCAGTAAAAATCATATGGATTTTTATTTTCAGTATAACCAAATTTACTGAAGGCAAATTGGAAAGCTCATTTAAAATGCTGACCTTTTAAGAGTTAGCAAAAGATATATTAGTTAGGAATTTTCAGTTCTTGACCCATAATGCTACTCTTTATAAATATGTTGGAAAATACTCATTTAATACTTCAGCAGTTTTATTGTCCTCGCTATCTCATTTCTCATTTCATGCCGAAGAGCTCTAATTTCTTCCTTGATTAAACTTTTGCTGTAATAATAATGAAAAATTATTTTAATTATGAAATAACTTTATCCATAAGGATTTGATATCTTATTCTTCTTATTTTGATTTTTATTGTCCTTGTAATTCACACCTTCACATTGTCTCCCTATCTTAGTGAAATGTTATTTTATTTTTCCTAAAATGAGAATTAACAAATTTATCTTATTTTAATTTATTTCATGTAGTTTGTTTACTAATGTTTCTTTTCATTAAAATCAGACATACAATAATTCATTTAGTTCCTGATTTATAAGCCTATATGGGAACATACAGAATCAGAGATCTAAATCATATGTTTGCACATCATAAAGATGTTTGAGTATTTCTCACTCTATTGTTGGATATCATAAAATTGTTTCTGTATATACAAATAATTATGGATTTCTCTTCATAGTACATTTTATTTTATGTCAAATGTTATAAAAGTAGATATACATTTATGAGTCTGTTTGAACACAGAAGAATCTCATATAGTTTATTGGTATCCATCAAGACACAGAATCTAGAAGAAAAACAATTGGGATAATTTAGTTTTACTATTTCCTGGCTCTTTCACTTGCCCTTTACTTCTCCCTTCACCTTTATTGTCAGAGATAGTTTTTCACTTTTTAATACAGGTATTAAGAGATAGTCACTTTAATATGTGTATTTTCCCCAGTCTTCCTGCTTTCATTCATTTTTTTTTTTTTCCACACCACCTGCTCAGCTTTGCTGTTCAATGTTCATTCTTTTCTCACTCTATTGTTTCTTATGTGGTTTCACCCATGACTATGGCCCCGATACTATACAACAGGGATTCTATATTTATATGTCTAGTGTGGGCCTCTTCTTTTTCAGACACATATATTGAATTGCTGCTTTGAAGTTTCTTTCCAATGGATGTGCCCTAAAGTCAACTTAACTCAGATGCAACTTTGCTCTCCTCTTCCTCTCTACCCTAATAACAGTAAAATGGTGTCATCATCCAAATCTGGGCAACCTTCTAAGATTCTCTTTCTGACATCTATTTCTGATCCATAAAATTATTTCCAATGTGACTCCTAAAACTCTGTTAACCTATCTATTTTTTGAAACCTACATTTAATCTAAACCCCTATCATCTCAAACTTGTACTGCATGAGCTCTCTTTCAATCCTCTATCATCATTGCAGAAAGAGGTTTCTTATTAAAAATAAAACCTGATTATGATTCAACCCAGCTTCAAATCCGTTGGCTGGCATCCCAAACCTCACATGCTAAATAGCAGCATTCCTTCCAGGGCCCCAAAGGCCGTGATAGATCTTTCTCAGGACATACTACACAACTATTCTATCAATCACTCTTTGTATTCCAGATCCAGTGGACTTTTATCCATATTTTAACATCCCACAAACAAACCCTCTAGACTCAAGTTTACCCATGGTTAAACTTTTTCTACTTAATTTCCATTAATAAACACTGAGCTTAAAAGTCACAATCTTAGCTAACATAAGAACAGGTAGATACGATGTTTCCCTGAGAATAAGACCTACTCCGAAAATAAATCCCAGTGAAGATCATCAGCCAGACGGACACATTTAGTAAATTATGACGATGTTCCAGAAGAAGATGACATGACTGTATTTGAATAAATGTAGATTGTTGTACATGAAAAAATAAGACATCCCCTGAAAATACACCCTAATGCATCCTTTGGAGCAAAAATTAATATGAGATCCGGTCTTATTTTTGGGGAAACATGGTATATGACCCGGTATTTTTTTCGGGGAAATACAGTATGCAAGAGCCTTAACATAATAATTTAGTACTGAAATATTAGACTCATGGTATAATTTAATTTTATTATTGATAATAGCAATAACAGCAGCTAACATTTACAGAACAGTGCCTATATGTCAGGCACTGTTTTATGTGCTTTACATGGATAATTTCACTGACCTTTATAAAAACCCATAAGGTATCTACAGGTAGCCTCACATTTCACAAATAAAAACATTGAGGCTTAGAAACAATCATTAACTTGCCCAAAGTCACACAATTAGCAAGTTGTACAACAAAGAGTCAAATTCAAATGGCTGGACATTCCGGCCGATGTGTCTCACCACCACATAGCCTCAGAATCTGTATTCCATTGCAACATAAAAAACACGGAAGCATGAACATTGCTTTCTTGACATATATTGCTTTCTGTATCATGACATACTTTAAACTAATATAAAACTCTCGACACTGCCAGAGCTAAAATGCACTGTAAATATTTTTTTAGATCATCTCATACTTCTAAATGTAATTTCTGATTTTAATTAGATAATTTTTTATAGAGCAGATTTATCATCAACATTGTGTTCTAAGGTGGTGAAAATCATGTCAACTTACATCTGAGAAAAGACATTGAATTAGAATAATAATAGCATGCTCAGTTTTTCTTTTAATGTTCCTTGCTTAATGATGGAACAAATTGCACTTTTTCTTTAGCTCTTATACGTGTTCCTGTTTAGTCTCTAAATTCAAAGTTAATTAAAAATAGTTTAAAATGTTTTACCTAGAAAATATTTGGTAATGCAGGTTTAGTTGTTGCTAAATATAGTTATGGTTGAGCACAATGAGGTTCATTAACAATCGAGTGCTTATTGATGACCTCCCATCAAGGTCAATATAGTTGAAACTGATTATCAATGAGGAAAACATGCAAGGATGTTAGAAAGACAGAACCTAGATGTATAGAGTCAAATATGCCACATGAATTGATTTTATAGTTAATGTCTTCAAAATATATAGCACATAGATTCAAAGATCCTATAGTATATAGGTTTTTTAATATACATGTATTTGGATACCAGTTCCATTAAGCTTTTATTTCTAATAGAATATTATGTATATCTTCACTTAAAATGTATTTTTTGTGTTTTCCTACTATAATTACAATTCAGTGGAATACTTCACATATATTAATGTATAATTTTAAGCTTTTTTTATATATAATAGAAATAACCAGTGACCTGATAATGTCTCTCTACATTCCTCCTGAAATGGAGGACCAGGTTGTTGAAAATGAGGCATATCCATTCAGAGTAACCAAGACAATTACCATTTCCTAGGCCATCAACCCTAAGAACCCAGCTATATTTACTATTAAATTCTTATAAAAATGTAATGAAACTCATAAAGATATAGAAGTACTTGATTTAGAATAACCTGTATATGAGCATCAGTGGTGTTCAATATTTTAGTAATGCCAAGACTAAGATGAACATTGATGAAATTCCCTGTCAGAGAGAAAGAATGGTGACTCTACTTGAATACGGGAAATAAAGCTTCTTACTGAGGCATATGTTGTATGAGTGTGCAATGGTTAGGTAGCTTTCAATAATCCAGTCAAGGAAAAGCAAATGTTTGGATCTTCCCGCTTTGCCAAGGATCCTCCAATTCATACCATAAAAAACATTATTTACTTTGCTGGTTTGATATTTGGATTAGAATATGGGAGCAATGGACAAGTGATTTTAGGAGATGCAAGATAAACTGAGACAGGAAACGGAAGCATGCAGACAAATAGATCATTTTACACTGATTTTTTTCAATATTGGATATATCTATGCTTATACTTTCACAGACTTACTAAAACATTAATGGAGTGTTCTTGTTCCTCTGGAAATGGATACCTTCTCACACCAAAGAAACTTCTACCAGTACAGTTAACCTTCATCATCCATCAGTAACTGGCTATTTCAGTTTATTGTAAGTGTCCTGCTAACCTGTACATTCAATGATTAACCTGATATCAGGACAAGGTTTCTCCCAGATTCAGAATAAATTCATGCTAAAGGTGACTCACTCTGAGAGTTAAAAGACATTTAAAACTAATACATTTGGGAGGAAATAATGACAAGAAACACACAGGATGGCCCAGAGCTCTGTTATTCTTGGTAATCCTCTGCTCCTGTCTGTGCTCCATCTACTCTATTAAACTTTTGGCTTCACAATGCTCTAACTTCCTCTGCCTTAACCCAACTTTCAACCTCTGCCTCATAAACTTATATATTTCACTGGGCCCGTTGGGACCTAGTTCATTACTTCACTCTTGATAATTTTAATTTTAATTTTTCAAGTTGTGTACTTCTTTGCAAGTCTCCGTACTAGTGTGTTACAAGTTGCATATTTAATTAACAGAAACTTTCATGATGCAACTGCTATTATTCTCAATGTACAGATTTTAAAACTGAGATTTAGAAAGGCTGAGGCCATTCAATTATTAAGTGGTGGAACTAAATATTTAATTATTTTCTATCTGACTCCAATGCCTGTTCATTCAACCAACATATACCACAGCCTCCTCACTTTAATGAAGATGGAAATCTGCTTCTTCCCTCAGGCACCTTTCACCAAAGGTCTTTCAAGAGGCTTCTTTACACATACCTAAATTGATGTTGGCTTTAGCGTCTTCCTGGCTCCACATTGTCAATCCAAACCCAATTGTTTGCTGCAAACAATTCTGCATTTTACAACTATTATTTCAAAATGTTCTTTATTATTTCTAAATCCCAACTCTACACTCACTACCTTACTCTCAGTGTTGATCTCTACTCTTCTTCACAGAGATAACAGACTCGTGAACTTTTTTTTTATTGCCTCAATTTTTTGCATTACACTCATCACCCCTTTCATATATTTGTTTTATTTTGCCTTGAAGATGAAGGGAAAGAGAATATAAAATCTGCTGTACTAGTATATGGATTCTTACTTAACATGTCTGTGCTATGTCTTTACATAAAGCATTTTGGGACAAACCCTTCACAGGGTAGTGATGTTGGTATCTGTGTTTCTTACCCTACTGGCTCACCCTTTGAGTTTACACTAGTGCAGGAACTCTAGCTGTTTTATGTGATCTGGGAAGATAAATGAGATCCCCAGATCCACTAATAATGAGTGAGCCCAAAGTCAGTTCATGCATTTCTGAATAAAATTTTATATAACCATAAAATTTTGTGCTCTTATGTTTCTGAATAGCAGAAACATCATCTCCTAAATATTTAGTGGTTGGCATGTAGTTTTTTGAGGCATGACCCTATTTTCTATTCCTAGATTACATTTCTTTAAACTAGTACTTCCATTTCAACTCCAAAACCAATGTCTGTTTGGGTTTTAATTAGAATTTATATGGACAACAACTGTAGAGTATGAATTGTATAAGGTGCGTTAAGATTAATTGCATTCATAGTTATCTTTTTTCATATTTGTCTTTTTAGTTTAATAAGTATAGTCTAAATTTCTGAAAAGTTAAGATATTGTAAATAATTAAGCAAATGTGGACATATCACACTGTACTTTTTGTACTTTTCAGTCTTCTCATTGTGCTTTTAACCATGAAAACTCTCTAGAAAAATGAAGAACTCGAGAGTTAGGTTGCCAGTTTTCTCTGTTTGCTAATAACTTATTCATGTCCATTTTCTTTCCCTCTGTTCAGATTCTACAAATATAAGCAAATTTTTGCTTTATTTAAACATACACAACTATTAAGAAATAGAATATATAACACAAAGGGAAAATATTCATGAAATATAAGAAGAGGGTGTCAAAAAATATGCACAGATTTTAAGAAAGGAAAAAACTCTGTATTAAAATTGTAATACTCAATATATACCAGTAATAAAAGATGAATACAAGTCACATTAGACTTCTGCAATTACAGAGGTACTTAAAATGGTTACCATCAGCATCCAGACACTTCTGATTATGGCAAACTACTGCTTGAGCAACGTTGACCAAAATGTTAACATCTCTTAAAATTTGTATACATTTTTTGGCACCCTCAGTATTATGTTACAAAAGGTTGGAATCCAGTATATATATATAAAGAATTCTTACAACTGAAAAAAAAAATTGTGTACACCTCATAAAACTCAGCGTGTGAATTTCTCAATACCCAACTTGATCTACACCCTGTGCAGTACAAAGACTATACTGATACTGTATTTGTGGTATTGCCACACTAATGCATTGCCATAAAGGTTTCTAAATGTTCACTTTTTGCGCTTATCACATTACCTCCTGATATCAAAGGACATTTAGAGTAGCACTGATCTAGATTGTTGTGGAGGTAAATCTGCCTGTGATACAATTCTTAAGGGGGGCTATGAGGAGCTCTTTAACCTGTAAACCCAAAATAACTGAAACATTTTGGGAAGAGCATATAAGCATACGTATTAAAACCTTGTAAACAAATTAAGCTGAAACAACACTTTCATGTATTGAACACACTTTGTTGAGCATAGCATTGAAAACTGTAGAATCATCACCCCTCTAAGAGTCAATGTAGCTAATTTAGGGATTAGGATAAGTGAGGAATTTTTCACAGTAAGGAATAAATTCAGTAAAGTCATGTGGTCCTCATTTCCAACAGACCCATATTATGCAATGAGCAAAGCAAGAACAGGAGTTTGTGTTTTATAAGTAGATTGATACTATACTTGTTTATCTTTTTTCTCTTTTATGACATTTGGTCATAACAATGACCTTTTGGTGTTGAGAATTATTATATAGGGTTCTTGGACAATTAAAGTATGAGAGCTCAAGAAAGGGAGGCAGGATATAGGAAGTGGAAAAAGAAAAGAAAAGAGAGCATTGTTTCAAGTTCTGCTAATGTAAACAGATGGGGGCTCCAACAAACAATGTTATGGTATTTTGATCTCAATTAGATTTCATATTCTATTTGACTTAAATATGTTATCAGCTACATTAGTTACTACTATAGATTGTGTGTAACCTCTCTTGCATAAACCATAGGATTCAAATACCTTGACAATTCAATGGAGTCATTTTCCATTTGCAGCTAGGATGAACACTTTACTTAATGAAAGTGAACTGTGCATAAATAGGAGCTGATGCTTGTGAAGGAAAACATCACACATAGAAAATCAAAAGACATAGTCCAGAGATGGCAGCCTTAAAAGGATCTTTGAAGATCCCTGTTGCCAGCAGTGGAAAGTATGTCCTTCAATATATATTCAAAATAGTTCCTGGGTCACTTCACTATATCAAAACATGGCATCATTTAAATTTATCTGAATCAGCTACCAATACATAGGGTCAGTTATACATCATTTTATAAGTGACCTAATCACCTCCAAAAGGTCCCTCTTCCTAATACCTCAGCTTGGGGGTTAGGATTTTAACATAAGAATTTTGGGAGGTGAATTTGGGACAATTTTCAGGCCATAGCATCATCCATTCAGAGATTTAATATCAATCACCTCTTTACATTTTTTTTTAATTCTAGAGAAAATTCTCCTATTCACACACACACAAAAATGCATATATTTGAGTTAGAAATTATTAAGCTATTTCTAAACACTTGTTTTATGTAGAACCACTAATATTAAATTTCAGGTTTTCAGTAAACTACTTTATAATTAAAAAATGACTTTTACGCTTGCTATTTTATTAATTTAGGAAGAAAAAAACCTCACAATTTTGAAAGTTAAGTATTAAAAACATTGTTTCATGTTTGGTTACTTAAAGCATGAGCTAGTTCACTGTGGCTTTTAAATTTAACTTGAAGTGCAAATATCCCTTGTTCATATCACCAATAATGCACTCAACCAACATGTTTGACTTAAATCACCAGAGATTTGGCAATACTAATGCCACGAGACTTTCCAGATGAAGAGTTTCCCATATGTGTGTATATATGTTGATTGATAGCCATGAACCCATTCAAAGCCTGGAGAAAAGCTGAGCCATGTGAAGCAGTTGGCGACTATGCAGATCAATCAAAATAATACCTCATTGCTCCTGAGACAATGGCAGGAACTCATGTTAAATCTGACAGGTTCACTGACATTAGCTCTAATAAGACTGCATTTCAGTGCTGTCGCATTAGGCTACAAACTGAACTGCTCCCTGCTCGTAGTCCTTGAGGAGGAGACGTGATTCATGCCATCAGATGCTGCACAGACAGGCGATGAGTGGTTACAGCTTAAACGTGATGGAGTAAACATGGTTTATTCCCCCCATAATCTTCTTTAAATTACATTTGTCTCAAATAGTCTATTTCAAACAAATAAAAACAGCCCAGAATATGTGTCGTGCAGGATGCTGGATACTCTGAGGGGAAGTATGAGGTATAAATTATACTCTTATGCTCATAGATCTTGGGCTACTATTTGAGTCCTGCTTATATCTCTTACTGATTCTAGGGCGTTGGCCTTTGAACCCATAATAGCATCGGATATGCATAATTAGCTATGCAACCTAATACATTTTATATGTTCAAATTGTATGATATTTAAAGAAAATGTTATTCAGAATTCAGAGAATAAAGATCCCTGAGTAAGTACTGCATAATGAAGGTGAACATTGAGTTTAGCTTAATTGATATTATTGGAAAAGGGGGTCAATGAAAGGAGCAGGGCATTTCAGGAAGCAGAAAATGAAGGGAAAGCATAAAAATATGAAAGACCAGGATGTTTTATAAGAGACACTTGCTCCAGAAGGAGTTGTTTTAATTTTGCGCTACATTCAGAAAATTAGGGTAGGAACGGAGATGGGTGAATGAAAAATGAGAGATTATTAAGGGCCTTGAAAAGTAGGAAGAAAATTCCCATCTCAGTCATGCATGTATTTTTTTTAAAACTGTGAAAATTTTTAAATTGTAGTAGGAAGTGAGAGAAAAATCATAAATTTTTAGTAACATCGATCATTCAGTATTGTGAAAAGTTGACTGGAGATTAAGAAGCAGAAGTTAAGACAACCATTACAAAGCCAGTTTTGCTTCTGGGTAAATTTTAGTCTAAGAAATTATCAGTAGATATGAAAAATATGCAATACACATAAATGACACTTCAACAGATGACTAACGGCTTATGATTTATTAAAACAATGAAAGAATAATGAATGGGCCCTGTTCTTATTTCCTGATGTACTTTTTAATCATAAAATACAAATTAGCAAAACTGGAAACTTTTTGAGGGACAGCTACTGGGACATATAATTTTATTTTTGTTATCAAGACTATACATGCCATCAGTCTTAAAAACCAATCCTTTTTTGTTTTTTTCAATTTTTAATCTGTATTTTATATTGTCCATCTCAGATCAAACAGTTAATCTTACTACTTTTCTATAGCATTTTTGGACAAATTTAACAATATATTGTAGAAATTCTCAGACATATATAAGTAAAGAAAATAGTATCATGAATCTCAATTTCTCTATCAAAGAGCTTCAACAACATGGACTATATCCCCACTCAATCCTGTCTATTTTTACTATTATTATTTCTTGAGAGTTTTCTAGTGAAATTTAAATACTTGTCTCTTCTATCAACTTGAAGCACTACTGTGGTTTGATTTATCTGGTTTATTTTATTTATTTATTTATTTTACATTACTTATATTGAGAGACAAAGCAAAATGTGTTAAAATTTGTCAAGGAGAAAAAAATGTACAACACCGGACACTGACCCAGGAGAGAGTCTATCAGAAAATTTGGAAAATCTTAAGACGAAAGGATGTCATTAAGAGAAAAAATAAATCAAAGGCCCATTCTACAGTCTTTAAAATATTACTGAAACATACTGGCATCTATCCTGTAACTGTGCTTTAAGCCAAGCCAGTCTACTCATAGAACATGTGGCTTTTAAGATGAATCATCAATTTCCAAGTAAATCAAAAAAGACTCCACTCTTGCCATTTTCTGTCTCAGTCCTTATTGAGTTTGTGAGATGATTCTGAGTCCTGATTATTCTTTGTAACACCCAATCCTGGCCCCTTCTTCATTGTCTGGATCCTTCCTGATCACCTGTTCACATTTGATGGGAGTAAATGTGAAATATAGTACTGCCTCCCTGAGACTCCCTATGTCCCCTGACCTCAAGTGGTTTAGACCTACTAGAAGTAATAATTAGGTTAGATGGCATTATATTCAGTCCCCTTATTACCTATATGTGTATGCAGACTTTCTAACGCTTCATGATTTAGTCTTGGTAGGTTATATATTTCTAGAAATACATCTCCTTCCTCTAAGCTATCCAATCATTGGCATTTAATTGATCATAGCAGCCTCACAATCTTTCTTATTTCTGTGGCATCAGTTGTAATGCTCATCTATCATTATAATTTTATTCATTTGAATTTTCTCTTTTTTTAAATCAATCCAGCTAAAGGTTTGTCGATTTTATCTTTTCAAAAACGTCAATGCAAATTTGTCTTTTCTGTTGTGTTTCTATTCTGTATTTCATTGATTTCTGCTTTAATCTTTAATAACTTTTCCTACACCTAAATTTGCATTTAGTTTCTTCTGTTTCTACTTCCTCAACGTCTACAGTTATGTTGTTTATTTGAAATCTTTCTTTTATTCTTAATGTAGGTATTTATCATTACACTTCCCTTCAGACCTGTTTTTGCTGTATCCTAAAAGTTTTGGTATATTGTGTTTCTATTTTCCTTTGTCTCAAAATGTGCTTTGATTTCCTTTTTTATTTCTCTTTTGACTCCAGGATTTTTCAGGAGTCTGTTAATTTCCACATTTTTGTAAATTATCCATTTTTTCTCCTGCTATTGATTTCTAGTTTTACAACATTGTAGTCTGAAAAGATACTTGCTATAGTTTCAATCTTCTTAAGTTTGTTAAGATATGTTTTGTGGTCTAGCATATGATTTTTTCTGGATAAAGCTCCATGTTTGCTTGAAAAGGATGTGTATTCTGCTGTTATGAAATAGAATATTCAGCATGTGTCTGTTAGGTCTACAGTGTTGTTCAAAACCTCTGTTTTTTATTGAATTTCTGACTGCATGATCTATACGTTGTTGAATATAGGGTATTGAGGTCCAGTACTATTATTGTAGTACTGTCCATTTCTCCCTTCAATTCTGTTAATATTTGCTTTATATATTTAGCTGCTATAAAATTGGGTGCATATGTCATATATATTTAACATTTTATATCGTCTTGATGAATCAATCATTTTATTATATACTGACCTTTGTCTCACACAACTATGTTTGACCTAAAGTTTATTTGTCTTATGTAAGTATAATCCTCCTGCTGTTTTTTTGGTTACCGTTTGCATAAAACACCTTACCTATTTACATTTAAAGTAATTATTGATAAGTAAGGGCTTACTATTGACATTTTGTTAATTATTTTCTGACTTACTTTTTTTTTTCCTTTCTTCCTCTCTTGTTATCTTCTTATTGATTTGATGATATTTTTTGTAGTGGTATGCTTTGATTCCTTTCTCTTTATCTTGTGTGCATTTACTACCAGTTTTTCTTTGTGGTTACCATGAGGCTTTCATAAAACATCTTACAGTCACAATTGTCTATTTTAAGCTGATAACCACTTAACTTTGATTACATACAAAAACTTTGAACTTTTTCTTCTCCCACTTCCACATTTTATTTATTAATAATTTATATCTTTTTATATCATATACCCATTAACAAATTATTGTAGTTGTAGTTATTTTTTATATTTTTTGTCTTTTAACTTTTATGCTAGAGATAAAAGTGATTTACATTTCATCATTAAGGTATTAGAGTATTCTGAATTGACTATATACTTACCTTTACCAGTGAGTTTTATATTTTCATATGTTTTTATGTTGCTAATGAGTGTCCTTTTGTTTCAACTTGAAAAATGTCCCTTAGTATTTCTTCTAAGGCAGGTCTAATGCTGATTAACACCATCAGCTTTTCTTTGTCTGGGATAGTCTTTTCTCCCCCTTATTTAAGGATAGCTTTGCCTGGTATAGTACTTTTTATTTGTTGTTTGTTTGTTTCATTACTGTGAATAAATCATCCTACCATCTTCTGGCTTGCAAAGTTTCATATGAAAAATCCACTGATAGGCCCTTGTATGTGATGAGGGTTTTTTTAAATTTGTTTTTTTTTTTGTCTTTCTATTTTCAAAATTTTCTCTTTGCCACTGAATTTTGACAATGTTATTACAATTTGTCTTGATGATGACCTCTTTATATTCAATCTATTTGGAATTCTTTGGGTTTCATGGATCCAGATGTTCATTTTATCATCCAGATCTGTAAAGTTTTCTGTTATTATTTACTTTAATAAACTTTATTCCCCCTTTCTCTTTCTCTGCTCTCTACAGAACTTCAATAATAGCTATGTTATTATTTTGTGGGATCTAACTTTAAGAACCACTGTTTTAGACCAAAGAATAATCTTCTAAGGCCTAAGGAGAGATTCCATTTTCCTACATAATTACACTCAGGGAACACAGTGATTCCTTAGTCAAATCTAGGGTGTTACTAATATGGATAGAGGAAGATGGACTAGGGTGTGCATCCAATAGTGTGTGTGTGTGTGCGCACACACATGCGTGCATGCATGCTACAGTGAGTTTAAGTATCATAATATACAAATAATGGAATTAAAAATTAGAGATGTTCATTCTTACTCAAGATCTTACAATTTCTGCATGTTAAAGCTGGAATTGAGAATGACTGAAACAAAAGTCAATTTTTACTCTAATTTCTTTTTTATAATATCATTTTAGTATATTAATTCATTGAACAGATTTATTTATAATCTGTTAAATCAATTATGCCAGATCATAGGGTATTGAAAATAAATAAGATAATAATATATTACATTCCATCATGGATATTGCAGCCCAGTGACACCAGGCATAAAACAGGTAGTTTATCAATAAATATATGTTAGGTGAAAGGATAGCTGTGCCTGTGATTTTGGGGTACTCATAGTTAAGAGGAATGTCTAACAATGTTCAGTGGGAACTTCGAGAAAGGAGACAGTTGAACTGAATCACAAAGAAAGGACTTTAATTTTACTGAATTTACTTGGAATCACTCATCATAAAAAAATGAAAATGTATAATTAATAAAAATGTTTTCCCTTTTTCTTTCCCTTTTTATCTTCTTGTTATTCAGAGTGTTTGTTTAATTAAAGTTTATTGGGGTGACAATTGTTAGTAAAGTTACATAGATTTCAGGTATACAACTTTGTATTATATCATCTATAAATCACATTGTGTGTTCACCACCCAGAGTCAGTTCTCCTTCTATCACCATATGTTTGATCCCCTTTACCCTCATCTACCACTCCCCTCCCCCCTTACCCTCTGGTAACCATTAAACTGTTGTCTGTGTCTATGAGTTTTTGTTTCTCATTTGTTTGTCTTGTTCTTTTGTTGTTTTTGGATCATATACCACATATCAGTGAAATCATATAGTTCTCTGCTTTTTCTGTCTGACTTATTTCGCTTAGCATTATAATCTCAAGATCCATCCATGTTGTCACAAATGGTCCTATTTCATCTTTTCTAACCGCCGAATAGTATTCCGTTGTGTGTTATTCAGAGTCTTTAGAGTTTGGTTTTGTTTCTTTTGAGTCTTAGGTAACACATTTTTGGGGTTTTTTTTTAAAGTTTCTAATTAGGCTTTGATATTTATCCAAATTGACCACATATGTGAGTTTCCAGGAAGGAAAATTTACTTACTTATGAAAATTAATGCTTTACTATATAAAAGATAAATACATACTGAAAATAGCTATAATATTCTTTCTTTGATCACTAGGAATGCTTTCAATAATTTTTCTGCTCTATTATTATGAGTATTTTGAAATATCATGGTAATGTTATATGAATAATATATATTGTAGCAGCAGATTTTTAAATCCTTGCTTTTTTTAAAAAAATTGTAAAGGTAGAAATGAGCCAACTGTATCAGAAATCCACAGTTGCTTGTGTATGGGAGGAAAAAGCTTTTTCCTCTATTCTCCTACATTCTGTGGCTGGGGCCCAGTAAATTATACTAACAAAAGACAGAGTAGCAAAAGAAAAAGTAAACAAAAACTTATTAACATGAACCTCAGACATACACTCAGCAGTGATTAGAACTTGGGCTTGCCTACCTAGCAACTTAATAAAAGAACAGTACATTTTTAGAGAAGTGACAAGACAAAGGAAAAAGGATTTTGAGCTACTAGGGGAGGCACATTGTGAGAAGGTAACTATAACAGGAAACAAATATTAGCTAGGATTACTTAGCAAGGTTTGTTATATAGAGCCTTTGTGTTTATAAAAGTCTGGAGTTGGACTGACTCTGCCCATCCTGGTAGAGAGGGAAGGAGGGACACTTATGTATTTTTTTTTTCTCTTAGGCAAATGAGGGGAAGGCAGAGAGCTTTTCTTATATTTGCTTCTTCTTAATTACTTTCACATCAAAATAATCGTTATGCCAAAATGATATATTTTGGGGCAGCATATTCTGCTATTCTTCACTTGAAACTACACAAACACCTGTTGTAAAACCAGTTAGACAATCGAGAATAAGTTTTTATTGTAAATACCTTTACAAATATAAGCAATAAATCGATATATCTTCATGTTGTATAAAATCTGGTACAGTTAACTCATTTGTTCAGAATCATGTTCATTCATGGAACTTATTTAGAATAAACAGTAACTTATTTAGAATTAATATCAAAATAGTTTTAAAGAAAAGTTTAAAAAATTAAGGAAAGAAAGAAGAATTTTCTCCCAGGGTATGTAACTCAATTATTTATAAAACCATTCCCTCAAAGTATCTAGGACTCTTGGGAGACCTTTTTTTGTTCTCTTTGTTTGAAGTGTGAACAAGAAATAAAATCAGTAGGATTATTCTTCCTTACATATTTCTTAGAAGCGGCAAATAAGTTAGGCCCACTTTGCATACTTAATGAAAACTCTAGTGCTAGGATAGTATAGATGAGCTTGAAATATAACATATTCAGTATTTGTGCCATGAACTTCTAAGAAATATTCTGACATTTGTAGTCCCTATTTGCAATTTACTATTGTATGGCTTTATTTTTAAAATGATAGAAATTTTGGAGACCCTAAAGATTAAAAAGTCCTCTGGGAATGAGCTATACAATTTATATACCTGCTATGGATATTCTTTTGATAGCTAGGAGAGGAAGGGCTATTCAGAGCTACTGCAGTAATTTTAGTAAATCACATTCAAGGAATATGCAAAACTCTAAAAATTAATATATTAAGTTCTAGAAATATGTCTGCCCCTTAAATACAATTTAACAAAATGGAGACTCTACTATGAATTAACATATAGTATGTAAATTTAAAATAAAAATACAGGATTTAGACCTTAAAGGGAAAAATGATACTGCTCAATTATCAAGATCGAAGGGTGTAGTTTCATCATTTCATTTTAGTATGCAGTCTCCTAGCAGACATATATTCTCATATTAGAGGTGGGCATTCAGCATTTCTGACAGCCGGATGAAATTAAATGTTATATTCTTTCAATCTGATGTCACCCTTTTCAAACAAACTTCAGATTAAAATGTATCTTAAAATATTTGTTTCCTATAATGAATAAATGTGCTGATTATCTTCATGGATTTTATACTGTTCATTATAATTCACTAAACTGATATACTGTAATATCATTCTGTAAGTTTTACCCAGTTATTAAGAGACTGAACCTATCTTATTGTTGTCATAATAGTAAGCTGAGAATCAGACTATAAACAGACATATATCTTTATATCAAGTTAGGCTGTTCAACAAACTTCTGCCAGGCAAAAATATTTAAAATTGCAGACTCCTTCAATTTTTTTTAATTGAAGTTTATCGGGGTGACAATGGTTAGTAGTTACATAGACTTCAAGTGTACAATTCTATAATGTATTATCTATATATTACATTGTGTGTTCACCACCCAGAGTCAGTTCTCCTTCCATCACCATATATTTAATCCTGTTTACCCTCATCTACCATCCCCCAACTCCCTTTCCCTCTGGTAACCACCAAACTATTGTCTGTGTCTATGAGTTTTTGTTTCTTTATTTATTTGTCTTGTTCCTTTGTTGCTTTCAGTTTTATATCCCATATATCAGTGAAATCATACGGTTCTTGACTTTTTCTGAGTTATTTTGCTTATCATAATAATCTCAAGATCCATCCATATTGTCAGCCAAGACTTTTTCTGTCTGAGTTATTTTGCTTATCATAATAATCTCAAGATCCATCCATATTGTCAGCCAAGACATGGAAACAACCAAAGTGTCCTTCAATAGATGATTGGATAAAGATGTGGTATATATACACAATGGAATACTATTCTATCATAAGAAAAAATGAAATAGTGCCAAATCACATTCTTTCCACAATGGACAATTTTTTTAAAAAGCATTAGTTAGAGTATACATTATAGCAGTCAAAAACACTCATCTCAAATGCTTTAGTTTTCCAGAGAGTCAACACATGAAATCATACACACAAATGTACACACTCATTCATCATCCTTTCATGACTAACTGAGCTATTCATTACAGAAGTATATATTTTTAAATTTAAATTCAAGTAGCAGATAATCTAACCTTTATTATAGAATGTTCTAGAATAGTAAAAGTGCTTTCAGTTTGATTGACAGATAGAGCAGATTCAATTGAATGAGGAAAACATGAGGGGAGGAAATTGGAGGAAAGTTCAACCTTATTGGATACCTCATTTTGCTTCAATTCTGACGTAAATTTAATCATGTATGAACTAAATAGAGCCATGGGTTCAAGAACTGAAAAGGGGCAAAGATTTTTATTCTACCTCAAGATAACAAGTAGCTTAACACAGTCCATACATACTTGCAAAAGACACAGATTCCTGGGTCAGACACAATGGCTTTCTTATTCATGGCTTAGCAGGCAGCATGAGTTTTATGTTCAGGATGGTTTCCCTTGTCATCAGGTCCCACTTGGCAATGCAGAGCAGCTCAGATGGAAGTTGCATACACAATATGCTTGCATAACTGATGAGGAGTCCCCGAATTAGAAAATCTCAATCTTTCAAACAGCTGCTAACAAGCATGTCCTTGGCCCCAGACAAGATAATTTTCCTTTTATTCTGGTGAAAAAGAAATTTAAAATTGTCCTTTGCCCTGGAAAGAAACATTTCTATCCTTCAAGACTGCTATACAAACATCCTTGAACATACGTAACAGAAAAAAATGTTATCGATGATATCAATGACTCTTCAGAAGACATGCAGGGACACAAGAGACCCACTGAGATTTGTCTCTTAATTCATGGATAGTGCTCACTGACCTTCACTCTAGTGTAGGTAAGTGATTCAAGAAGAACAATAAAAACAAAGGAGATTCTATAGAGAAACTTCATATGTACTAGAATTTTGGCCTTGGTAATTTAAAAAAAAAATTTCCCTTCTATTTTTTTTTTTTTTAATTTTCATCTAATTTAACACAGATACCTTTTACTTTTGCAAAAATATTTAGAAAATAGAAATTTCAAATTTATATGTTCTTTATTGGTCTTCATCTCATAGGTGCCAATGGTTAGTTCCTTTCTCCTTATTGCTTGTAAAAACTAAAAACAAAAATACCAAAACGTGACACTCAAAGCATTAATTATTAGCAAAGAGGAATAAATCCATATTTGTCAAAGGGCTTCACTGAAATGTAGTCCTGCATCCAAATTGTTACTTAATTTTAGTTGTTTTGAGGATCGCCTATATCTGAGCATTGTTTCATCTTGCAGAGTTCTTTGACCTTGGTTGATATATACATTTCCCTCACAAATATGTAACAAGATATTTAAAAGGTGGGATGCTTTCAAGGATTGCAGTTGCTTTTTTGAGTCAGCTAAAATGCAGTGGTATTGTTTTTTAATCATCTGTGCATCACTTCTGTTCTTCTCAATCTCCTCTTTTCACTATTTCAAATACCAGTATTTTATAGTTAAACTTATGAGTGTTGGCTGCCTTAAAATCCAAGCTCTCAAATGCCAGGGCCCATAAAACTTGCTTTGAAAGACCTGTGGTAGCTCAATAAAAATATGTCAGTTTCATTAAATTCAATTTGATGATGGTAAAATTTCTAAATGCAGTTATCCATAATCTAAGCACTTGACTAGCAGGAAGGCTAACATATTGTATTTGACTTTGAAGTCAATCCAAAATTGGCCAATGTTTTTCTATAATAAGAACAGTACAAGTTCAAGTTATTGTCCTTTCAATTTAGTAAGAACAGCAGATCAATCTTATTAATGTTAAATTAGCTACCCTTCTATACAAAGAAAGACCTATGTTTCCCTATAGATTTTAGAAGCCTTACTGGCTGAAAGCTCAGCACAGAGGTTAAACGGATGACTGCCTGTTGGTAGATGATTTCAAGAGTAATTATAGCCAGTAATAAAAAAACAAACAAACAAACAAAAAACAAAACAAAACAAAAAGAACTGTAGCTGTTCTAACAGTCAGTAGTAAAGAACTGCAATGAGAAATGTATTTACAGTTAATTCAGTGCTTCTCACAATTTAATTTCAAATTTTAGTATTTTTGGAAAGTTTTATGGAGAGGAGACAGTAAGTCTCCCAAATAGTTTAGAAATCTGAAACGGCACAATGCATTAAGATCCTCAAAGGGAAATATCGCTTGCCATTCTTTGGATTTCAGGGATTCACTGGTAGTATATAGTCTAAAATGACAATAGCCTACATTATTATGGAAATCACAACAATAGAATCTTAGAAATACCCTGTCTATGACCAACCGTTTACATTTTTCCATGTCTTTAATGCCCTAGTGTCTTGGGCCAGTCTCCTCAGCAGCCCTTCATCCTGGCAATATAGAGATGACCTCTGAAAAACAACCAATTATTTAAAAGTACATTTTATTTGTATTTAACTTTTCATAAACTTATTCTAGTATTTAATCAAATCAGCTAACTTTTAAGTGTTGATTTTCTTCTTTTTTGACATTTTGGCTTACAGATTTACCCACATTTTCCCTGCTCTCTCATGCCCTACTTGATCTGTTTGTCAATGAGATAGTTTTCCTCTTTGTATTTAGAGGTGCAGATGTATTTTAAAGTTCTGTATCTAAAGTTCTTCTGTCTTTGAGTATACTTTAGGTTCTGTGTTGGTAGATGTGACTAGAAAAATATGTGACTTTGCTTATTTTATTTCAAGAGAGTTGTCGTAAATAATGATTTTAAATACTTGGTTTCTCTCATGTTTTTGATGTATTTTCTCTCTGATACTCTGTGTATGTTAGATCTTTTTTTATCTGTTTCTACTAAGTATCATTTGGTCTTTAATTTCTGTACTTCAGGGTAAATTACCTTGGGGTTAATAATTAATAAACTGAATATTTTAGTAATATAAAACAACCCTTATTATTTTCATAAGTTCTGATAGCACTTACAGTTATTTTTCTTTTTTCCCAATAGTTTTATTACCTCTTTTCTGGATTCTTGAATTTCTGATTTGCTATGTTCTTTCACATATGTATTTTATACACACATAAACAAACACATGCATATAATGTATATATTGTATACCCACTGAAAGGTATATACATATGCATATATAGATATGCATATACACACACATACATACCTACATATTTACCAAGATATACAGATATTAATACTAACTGTACATGTCTGTGTGTATATATATATATATATATATATACACGTGTGTGTGTGTGTATGTATTCGTGTCTATATATGTACATAGTTTTTCATATATGAGGTCAGACAATTAAGTTAGTGAACTCATTCTAGAAAAAGTGCTGCATACCTCATTGCTGAGTATCATTACGTTCACCTTTGAAGTACTCCCCTTGGGAAGCTATGCACCAATGCCAGTGCTTAGTCCACCCTTCAAAGCAGTTTTGGAACTCTTTTTCTGGAATGGCCATCAGAGCTGTCATCATATTAGCCTTGATGTTCTGAATGTCATCAAAATATCTTCCTTTCAATATTTCCTTTATGTTCAGGTAAAGAAAGAAGTCATTAGGGGCCAGATCAGGTTAGTAGGGAGGGTGTTCCAATACAGTTATTTGTTTACTGGCTAAAAACTCCCTCACAGACAGTGCTATGTGAGCTGGTGCATTGTCCTGATGCAAGAGCCATGAATTGTTGTCGAAAAGTTCATGACATCTAACTTTTTCATGCAGGCGTTTCAGCACTTCCAAATAGTAAACTTGGTCAACTGTCCAGTTGTTACAAATTCATAATGAATAATCCCTCTGATACCAAAAAAGGTTATCAACATCGTTTTGACTCTTGATTTGGACTGATGGAACTTTTTTGGTCATGGAGAATTGGCTGACTTCCATTTGACGCTTTGTTTCAGAATTGTATTGGTACACCCACATTTCATCACCAGTGATAACATGGCCCAAAACATTGTCTTGCCTCTCCAAATGGTCTTGGCAAACTTCGACTCTCTTTGCTTTTCTTCATCAGTGAGCTCCTTTGGAACCATTTTGGCACACACCTTTCTCATGCCAAGATTTTCAGTTAAGATTTTCCTGTCTATCAATGTTTACTTAGTATGCTTTTCACAGTCAGCCAACAATTTTAACTCACACTTCAATGAATTTTTGCAATGTTTTTGTCAGTTCTGCTCGTTACTGGACGCCCTGACCTTTCTTCATTAGTGATGCATTTTCTCCCCTCAGAAAAATGTTTAATTCACTTATACACTGCCGTTTTCCTCATGGCATTATCCGCATAAATTGGACTAACATGTCCCTGATTTCACTTCCACTCTTGCCAAGTTTAACAAGAAATTTAATGTGTGTTCGTTGCTCTAATTCAATCTCAGACATTCTGACAACAGCACACAAAAACACACAACAATGATAATGAACACCACTCAGCAAGGCACCGCCAAACGTTGACACAAACACAGCTGTGAGACACCGGTATACCAAGGTTATGAAACGTTACTGAGCCGTGTGTACAGTGCTGCCAATGTAAGGGCATGGTGCGAATTTGTGAACTTAGTTTTCAGGTCTCGTATACTGTATTCTGTGTGTTCTTCAAAATAACAGTAGAAGAGTTTCCGTTTCCCTGCTAAATTAGATACAAAGACACCAAATTGAATTTTAAATGTGATCAATTTTCCTTTTACTCTATGTTTTTTCTACTAGATTTTTCATTTAAGGCAAAACAAATAAATAGATGTTTTATTAATAATTTTATGAGTGCTTTTGTAAAATCTGATAAAAAATTTGGAAACAAATCAGTAGAAACGAACAAATAATGAGATAAGCAGATGCAAACAACAATAAAAACAACCAACATTGATTCCATTTTCACTTGATGGTTTTGGGTGGCTTGGCTGTAATTTCTGATGATTAGTGCCTCAGGAAAACAATTTAGAGAAATCAGTGTTCTATTTATTTTTTGTATCTTCTCAGTGACTGGAGAGATTGTTAAAACTGTGACAATGAAATAAATCTGCATATATTAGAAACCAATCAATCTTTGTATTTCATTTAAGTATTTTCAAATTTAACACTGTGTGAAAACCACTGCAATAAAGTTATTGTGTTGGAAAAAATATAAACACTTAAAATATGCAGTATATTTTAAGAAATAGTTCAGTGAATCATATAAGTCAAATTAATATTTACTGCTACAAAGTTACATGGACTATAATATGGGTTCATAATACTAGTAGCTTTAGTCTTAGTACTTAATATTATGTATTAATCTCTTCTGTTTTCCTTTATTATTGGAGACATTTAAATGTCCTTATCTGTCTGCATTTGTAATTGACTATAAACCTACATCATTTTTTTTTCTTTTCCAATACTTTGGCTCTTGATGTATTGTGATTCTTAGACATTTACTCGCAAGAAGAAATATATAAGACAAATTAAATATTGATGTTCACAATTGTATAATACAATATTTCATGGACTTATACCAAATAATCATATTAAGTATCTCCTTACTGAGGCATTCTCTGCTGATAAAAATTGTTTTTCTTCTCACCCAAAAGGGAAAACAGATAAATAGTTTTAATGCTGATCATCTCATACTGCATGGTTTATTTTATTTTTATTTTTTCCAATTTTTTTTCAAAAACAAGTAGTTGAGAACCGCCCAAACATTGTTGATAGAGTAAGGTTTTCCTTAGACAAATCAACGTTCTCTGATTTTAAACAGACCTTGATACCCCTTAGAAATATGGCAATATCCATTCTAAAATAATGTAATATTTTATAAATGAGAGAAAAATCAAGACTTTTATTTAGCTACTCATTCTCTTTCTTACTATAATACAAACTTTTCAAATTTCATTTAAGTACACAAAATAGCTTTATTGAAATCTTGGGATTGACAATGTCTTAGTCCATCTGGGCTACTATAGCAGAAGACCATAGACTGGGTGGCTTAAAAACAACAGAAATGTGTTTCTCACCATTCTGGAGACTGGGGCATCCAAGATAAAGGCACCAGCATGTCTGTTGTTTGGTGAGGGTCCTCTTCTTGGTTCATAGATGGCCATCTTCTTTCTGTGTCGTTACGTATCAGAAAATGCAAGAGAGTTCCATTAGATCTCTTTTATAAGGACAATGATCTCATTCATGAGGACTCCACTTTTATATACCCAAAGCTCCCACTTCTAAATACCATCACATTTTAAAAAATGTATTTTGGGAGGACAAAAACATTCACTGTATAACAGATAATAAACAAGTGGATATAAATAAAATGTTATATAATTCCATAACACATTATCTTTAATTTGGTAGTTTAAGATTTCTTTTTGAAAATGTTATCCATTTTTTGTAACTCTGAAGTACATTTTGAAAAATTCTCCATCAGTAATTAAATGGATTTGCCAGGGTAGTAGCATGGAATACACAAAAACAATCCATTTATTATCTCACCTATCTTGTACATTGTGTTCTATATTAGAAGTTGTTCAAATCATTATGACAATTGACAATGGATATATTCAGAGTTGCCACAATTTACAGATCTTGCTAATTGATGCAATAAATATCAGAGGACTGTCCGTGGTGGTGGTAGAGGGAGAAGTGAGTTAGAAGACAAAAAAAGATAAAGATATAAAATAGATGAGACATGTTTCAGGGCAAATGACACTGGAATATCTCCAAGGCGTGGAGATTGATGAATAAATTAAAGCACATATATGTATGGCTGCGTGGGTGCATGGGTTCCCCTTCCCCGAATTCTTTATAAGGTGAAACAATGAGGGTAAGATATGCACTTGTGCATGCAATGAATTTTGAACCACAAGGAGGAAACTTGAAATTATGACACCCAGGTTTCATCTGGGGCAGCTGGAATATTGCTCTCTCCTCATTCCAAAGAGTAAAAGAGAAAAACCTTTAAACAAATCATCTCTGTAAGGGGAGTAGAGGGTCCCTTAGTTATACTAATCTTAGAATATAAACAAATGTCTCCAGGAGAGAATTTAAAGGAATTAAAAGTTTATCACCCTTAGCATATACCACTCAGCAGCTGAGTGTCTGGAGAACAGCTTCAAATCCCAGAGGAAGAACTCAGAGTTAAAGGAGAACTGAATAGGTGTTCTGAGAACAGCAAGCTTCAGTTAATCTCTGCAACAAGGGGCAGGCATCTTGTGTGATTATATTCAACAGAACCCTGGAAAGAGAGATTGGAAATTCTTTCTGATTCTGTCACTTTTATTATTTCTGTAGTTTAGCTACATCAACTCAGCAAGAGGTTTATATGTGAGCAGAGGAAATTTGTTCTTTTTGTGTGTTTAGTATGCATACAAAGAAAAATGGCAACCAATTTGTATTAAGACAAAATATCCACGAATCATGGAAAATACAACAGAACTGCTGAAAAAGAGAGAATCCCTGATTTCCTGGGGCTAAATTCAAAATTTGAACAAAATGTTCAGTAAATGAATTAAAGAAAAGGTAGCCAGTCTTATAATCCAGCTAATAATATATAAGGTAGCCAAGCTTATAATGTATAAAATTGGAAAATATAAATGCAAGGCCTACCACAAACACAGAGCAAACATATAGACATAGAAACCATGAGGAAAAACACAATCGTTATTGAGCCATCCAAGAAAACTAATATAAAAATTAAGGTTTTCACAATAATAAAGAAAGGATATAGTCAACATTTAAAAAAAAACAAAAAATGAGAAAATTTCTCCAGCTGACCATAGGTCTGAGTTTGCAGACCAGATGGAGTTATCCAAGATCCAGTCTAAGCTGATGAATACAGATATAAAACAGTGTATATCCTGATATTTCAATAAAAAATAAGAGATATAATAAACGACCATTTCAAATAACCATTTCCAGGAAGAGAAAAAACTGAGAAAAGATAGAAAACAGATTGTTTTACAGATAAATTTTACTAAACAATTGAATATTATGCAAAATGCCACAGAAAAGAAGACAAGAAAGGAAAAACTCAACTAATTTTGAAAACTGGCTTAACACTTTTTACAAACAGCTAAGGACTTGTAGGAGTAAATAAAATTTGAGGTCGCTATTATTTAAGATCATTGATGCAAAAATTCTCTCAAATGGATAAAAATGAGAATCGTTATGACCAGATTGGGAATTTTAGGAATAAAATGTTAATACAATATTACAAAATTATTTAATTAACATGGTGCATAACAAACAAAGCTATATGGTTATCTTAGTAAATGCTAAAAAAGCATTCTATACAATCCAACATCCATTTATGAGTCAAAAACTATAAAATGAATCCTTTTGAATTAATTATTAGAACTCCCTAAATTGTAAACAAGGCATCTACAGGAAACAACAGCAAACATCATAACGATGCAGTATTGAATCCACTGCTTTTATGATGAGACACGAGGCAAGGCTATATATGATCACCCCTTCTGCTCAATACTCTTCTGTGATAATTTTGTATTGTTGCAGTAATACCAGAAAAAGAATTACCTAAATTTCTAACTTACATAATTAAGCAAAATGTGATTTAGGGACACAATGTGAGCTCTAACAAAATAAAATACTATGATTAGCACAGTCAGCATAATAGCTGTCCTGGGAGAAACGGATGGAGGAAATTATGATAATGCAATCAGGAATCAACAGGGCATTTCAAACATGACATTATTTTGTGTCTTACATTGGCTTGTGATACACTAGTATTCATTTTATTGTTGTTCAAACTGCACATTGAAATGATCTATACATTGTTATGAATAATATAGTCCATAAAAAATTCTATATTGGACCAGGAAGCAAAAACATATAAGTTTAAGGTCACTCAATGGCCAGTTCAGGGCTTCCTTCCGCTCCATCATATGGCTTATGAATTTGGTGATTCCAGACATGTATAATAATCCATTTTTCAATATAGCTAAGCACCATCCTTTATGCATTATCCAGCACCTGGACGTGGTAGGTCTGATAATAAGATTTGAACTAAATCATCGCAGGTCAGAATTAGAGAACGTTATAAATTCATATCACTATAAATTCAGATTTCTTTATTTCATTATGTATCAATATTTCAGAAGATGCTAATAATGCTTTCAGTAGCAATCATTTTGGTTTAAACTCTAGTATGTAGCGGGGAAGAAGAGTGATAATAAGGACAAGGAATGTGTAAATTGCTCCAAACTCTAGTTTAAAATTAAACAGATATCTACTAAGACACATTAAAATCTGAAAATACCTTAATTGTACCACATTTTGCCACATTTAACTAAATTTTACATGGAGAATCCTGTTGATTAGCTAAGGATTTAATCTCTGACCATAGTATAAAACCAATCATCTATGTTGCAATTATAAGTATGTTAGTTAACATGATGTTAAAACAAATTAAGTTAAAATAATATTCACTTTGAGAAGGTCCTTCAATTAAGCAACTTGTTCTTTTAATATTCTTTATATTCAAATTTATTTCCATTCAATATTCCTCAGAGATTGAAATTCAAAAACACACGTTGATCTACTTTTATAACTTTCTGTACGTTTATGAAGACACACTGCCCTCTTTTGAACAACAGCAGTTAAATTTCAGAGGAAAAAGAAAAGCAAAATCAGAACTCCCAGATTTAAATAGGAAGAAAATGCTAAATAAACATTATTTTCCCCATTTTACAAAGGATTAAAGAATGATTGCTGTATTCAATTTTAGTTTCTCATATGCCAAACTTTCTTTCACATATGTGTTTTTGTTTGTATATTTTCATGGAAGCATATGGATACAGCTTGCAGGTTAAAGAATTTTTATACATTTGGAAATCTTGTCTACTACTTATACTAATTAATAAAAAATTCTGCAGAATCTCTGTAATTTATCTGAAATTGTTTATGACCACTTTACTATTTGCTATTATTCGCCTCCGTGAATGCTTTGTCTTTAACAAATGTGTATGCATAGTTTAGCAACAAGGCCACTGCAACAAATCTGTCAGCGTGAGGTGCACTGTGTGTATACAAGTTTATGAGATGGTCTCTGTGGTAGATGGCTACTTAAAATTTAGTTCTTGAATGTTACAACTTTATTCACTTTTCCTCTTATTTTATAATCTTTGGACATTCTAAGTTAACAATTAAATATAGATTACAAATCCAATGTGGAAATTTTATAATGATTGTCATGATCTTTGTTATTTTTTAATAAAGACAGAAACAGAATGACAAACAAGGCTAAAACCTCATTTTCCATAGACTATTGATGCTATAGGTATTTTAATCACTGATTCTTGAGTGAAAGATGAATGAAGAATAAGGTAACACTATAATAAACCAATGTATTACAATTATTATCTTAAACATAGTACTCATTGAAGTGGATTTTAAAGAATAATGTATTATTTACATGCATTAAGCCCCATACTTCTTCTGTGACCTAAAAGTATACGCCTTTGGGGAGAGTGGGCAAAATAATTTTCCTTTGTCTTAGGGCAATAGCTACCACTGTGAAACTTATTGATGCTTTTACTGAGCTCATTCTAGACTTCCCAGTTGAACTCATGGTTCTTCATGCAGTACGTGTACGAGTATTACTACTAACTGAACTGAAACACAATACTTTTAAGCCAGTAGATTAATATTTTATCAGAATCTATTGTCCTTTCTCACTCACATTAATATTCCCCACTGTAACACCTTGAATCCTGCCACTCACTGGGCTTTACCAGAAGAACAGAATGCTCAATATTATCTTACTTACTTAGGGAAGTTTATCTTGCTTAGGTTTATTAAAGATTTTCACTGAGAACACTGACCTCATATTAGTTTTTTTTTGTTTTTTGTTTTTTTTTTAATTTTATTTAATTTTTTTGTTTGTTTGTTTGTTTTTTAATTAGTTTCAGGTGCACAAGACAGAGCAAAACTTAGACGTTTATCATTTACATCCCTCACACTGTGTGAACCCCCCTCCCCCCATCCACCATCCCCCCGTACGTTCCCAAAACCTCTCACCTTCCCCTTATCCCCACCCCCCCGCCCCTCTAGCAACCCTCTGTTTTTCCTCCATGTTTCCAAAACTGTCTCTGATTAGTTCATTCACTTATTCTTTTCTTTAGATTCCGCATATAAGTGAGATCATATGGTATTTGTCTTTCTCTTTCTGACTTATTTCACTTAACATAATGTTCTCTAGGTCCATCCATGTTGTTGCAAATGGTAAGATTTATTTCTTCTTTATGGCTGCGTAATACTCCATTGTATAAATGTACCACAGTTTCTTAATCCAGTCATCTACTGATGGGCATTTCGGTTGTTTCCAGGTCTTGGCTATTGTGTATAGTGCTGCAATAAACATAGGAGTGCATAAAGATTTTTGAATTGGAGTTTTGGATTTCTCCGGATAGATACCTAGGAGTGGGATTGCTGGATCATAAGGTAGTTCCATTTTCAGATTTTTGAGATACCTCCAAACTGTTTTCCATAGTGGCTGCACCAATCTGCATTCCCACCAACAGTGCACCAGCGTTCCCTTTTCTCCGCATCCACGCCAGCACTTGTTGTTTGTTGATTTATTGATGATAGCCATCCTGACTGGGGTGAGGTGGTATCTCATTGTGGTTTTTATTTGCATTTCTCTAATGGTTAGTGAGGTTGAACATTTCTTCATATGTCTGTTTGCCATCTGTGTGTCCTTTTTAGAAAAATGTCTCTTCATGTCCTCTGCCCATTTTTTAATTGGGTTGTTTGTTTTTTTGGAGTTGAGTTGAGTGAGTTTTTTATAAATTTGTGATATTAACCCCTTATCAGATATATCATTGGCAAATCTCATATTAGTTTTTAATGGATCATACCTCAATATGGAAACTAGAGGTTAATAAAATGCCTGTGCTATAGTAATAAAAATTATTCTTTATTATAGAGTCCTATGTCTGAGATAAAATCAGTCCAGATGGCAGAAATTATTGCACAAACTGCAGGCTGTCAACTAATCAACGGCCACAGAGCACACACACACACACACACACACACACACACACACACACACATGTAAATAGTAGGTATGCTTTTTGAGTAGTGCATGGCCTTAGTTATACTACTCTGGGGGAAAAAAAGGAGTTTCTTATTGCTGCTGGAACCCCCATTAGAAATAAACAAGTTAAGAAACTTTTGAATTCATTCCTACTTCTAAGAGATGCAGTTGTTATGAAAGTTGAGACCAATGGGGGAAAAAGATATGCAAAACAAAGGAAAAACTCTAGCAGATTATTACATTAAATAAGTAGCCTTAATTAAGATAAAGTCATAACTACTTAAAGCATAGATGTCTGCAGTGATTCAAAGAGGACATTATAAAATAGCATTGTTTAACCACTGATTTTGTAAAGGAGGAATAGAAAAAAAATCTGGTTTGAGCCCTTCAATCAGATAATCTCTGATGCTTCCAAGATCACTACTTGTTGGCACCAGATTATTTCAAATGGTTATTAGCTAAACTTCTTTATGAAACTACATATCATGGTATAGGTAAATTTGTAACGGTTTTAAATCAACAAAAAGGAAAAACATTAAAAAGACAACTGAGTTTATTTTGAGTTCTGTACAATGGATCAACCACATAATAATTCTGGAAAAACTTTAAAGGTGGTACATGGCCAGAAACCAAAGCTCTAAAGGCCATTTGAACATCCTCAGCTGCAATTTTCCAAGCTTCTGTCATTCATGGAATTTGAATATGTTTTAATCACCCTTTTCAGGGTGAGATGAAACAATTGTTTAAAAAAAAACAAAAAAACTGCAGCTTTTACATTTGCTAAAACACTGTTCGATTTTGTGTTCCTAGCTCTGAGACATTCTAACTTCTATGTCAAGTGGACTGAGACACACACTTTAAAGGAACCATTATAAAAGAATTCTACGTTGAGATACCTTATTAAACTGCAAAATCTACACTGCACTTACAAAAAAAAACTACACTGCACTTACCATTCACAATCTTCTTGAAAGGTTGAAATAACTAATGGTATCTATATAGAGACATTGACAAGATCTCAGAAGTTCTTGAACTCCCTTGTACAAAGATATCACCCTAACCCTTATATTATACAGTCTACTGCTCCGAGTGCATTTAATTATCCTCTTAATAACTGATAACTGGAAGGCACATACACTTAGTAATTTTACCTCTTGTACTAGAGTCTTCCCTGCTAGACAAAGACATGGCAAAATATTGCCAGGAACTCATGTATTATACCAATCCCATCAAAAAGTTATGGTTGTCTTCCTACAACCTCTTACTAAGCAGCTTTCTCATATCTTCAATCATGAGATTTCACATATTGGAAGATAAAAGAAAAAATACTTTTGAACATCATGGGAAGGAATCTTATTACTCTATATTTTTGGTGGCTAGTCATGGTAGTATTTGTGCCATTGCTAGTATGTCTCGCTGTACTTGGAAGCACAGTGATGGAGCAGGCGGCATAGAACAGGCTATAAATTAATTTAAGGAAAAAGCTACTTGAATCTACAATTGATCATCACTGCTTATGGGACACCTTATACCTCAAGTATTTTATATCTAAATTAAGTAGGTGCACCTAGTGATTAAAAAGCAGAAAATATTCAAGATTATACAGTTATAAAGTTTAAGATTTTATGTTCTGCTAGTTATATAAAAAGCCCCTTGAAAACCAAATTTTATTTACATACAGTCATTGGATCAGTTACAAGTTTCATTAAAACTCTTGGAAATTATTATTTTTTTAATCCACCATATCTCTTGATTTATCTAACTATCCAGTGTGAAGGGAAATACACACACACACACACACACACACACACACACACAAACACACATGAAATAACATGCATTCTAATGCTACGCGTCTCACTTTCAATTTTGTGTCTATTCGGTTTCATTTTCTGCAACCACCAACTACTTAAAGAACATGGAAACTGTTCATACCAAACCTTTCAAAAACTTATGTTAGGGTTCACACATTTAATAGCCATAGCAGTACTGAGTATTTCTTTTGATCACAATCTCTTTTCTTTTAGAAGTGCAGCAAAAGCGTTGTGGGTAGATTTGTAGAACTCATAATCTTAAAGGATGTTCATATGTAATTTTTAAGTCGCATCAACATGACAGTTTCTTGACAATTATCACATGGAAATACAAGAAGTAAAGGAGTATTCCTATTTTGATGAATTTATTTGAGTGTTAAACTAGAAACTACTGTGTAAAGAATATAAATCCATGTTTTCCCCTCTTTATTGCACCTCTCCCATTGTATTGGCAAAGCTTATTATTTCTTTGCACAGAAAAAAAAAAAAAGACATTGCATTAAAGAAAAGAAAGAGCATACATTAAAATACTTGGTGTGTTACCAAAATCTTTGATGGCTGATACCACCAAACCCAGGGTGAATCTATCTACACAATTAAATAGGCATCTGCTTTATATTACCATTCCCAAGCATTTGTGTTGTGAAGTGGTATCATATAATATTTTGCTTCTGTCTGTCATCTGGAATAATGGTCCTCCAATTACTATCATTAGTCCTATAAACAGAGCTGTACATCATAGTGCTTTCTAAAAGAGGATATATTTTGCATATGAATACACAATTGTACAAATGTTCAATTTAAGAAGATAATATAAAGAAGCAGGTAGAAATCGGATGTTTTGATAGGCAGAATTTTTTTTTTAACTACAATAAAAAGTGAGTGATACCAAGTTTAAATTATTTTAAAATGTATACATTCCACCCAAATGTAGAATGGAAAGATCAAAAACTGACACACAAGAACATGGTCTTTATATTTAATTAGGGAAAATACAGGGATCTTTGATATTTTAAGTGCAAAAATGTACAATAACTACATTTTCAGGAAACCGTGTAATTTTCTATGGTACTAACATAATTTGTTAGTCACAGTTTATAACCTATTAGTTTGACAGGGAAAAGTGTACTAAAAGAATTTTGAAGTTGCTGAAACCAATATATATTGCCCTCTTTATATTTTCACTTTTGCAATAAGGTAACAGATTTCTTATGGTAATTAAAAAAATGTGTGTTACAGCTTACAATGGCAAAACGTACATGTTATGGATTTAAGTAGGAAAGCAATAGTATCTCTTCAGTATTACTATTATCCTACAATTTCTCAAAAAACTATTGCTCAGTCATGTGAATGTTATTTTTCACAAAAAACAAACAAAAATATGATAGTTTAATGGTTATTGGTTGATTCTGCTCTTATATAAATACTGGAGAATTCTGTGCTATAAAATTTTGGAAAGTGGCATGCTCACTCTGAGTAGATGGTATTGTAGTATAGCTTCTCTTTCCATAAGAATATTCCATATATTCCAAATAATCCATAAGAATATTTGTAACTACAACATTCCTGTAGCAATCTTGGGAACATTATAATTATTTTACTATTTAAGGCTTACACTTAGTTGAATAAAAATAATAATAAAGTTCTGTCCAAAATGTGTGTTTGTTCAAATGCCAATAAAATAAATTCTCAAACCAAGTATATCTCATTCATGCCATTTAATAAATTCATTATCATGCTTATACTACTTAGTTAAAAACCAGTTTCTTATGATTTTTATTCCTTTAATTCTTTTCTAAAGAATATAGATTTATAGTGTTTAAGTATGACCTCCTATTTTGAATAGCACTGACCTCTTTATTTTCAAAAAGATAAGTTCATCTGAAAATGTCAATATTTATGTCACAGTACTCTGCTATGCTGTTTGTGAAGTATTTTTAAGTTCTGTGGCCATGAGCTTCCCTGAGAGATTTTGAAAAGATTGCAGGTTATGCCTTTCAAATTTATTTTTGAAGAGGAGAGGGATTGTAGAGTGTAATTTCCAGAGTACAAGGAAGGACTTTTCTTTTGTTATTGATTAGTACACGTTCTTATAACATCAGAAAATTTTTTTCATCACAAAACACAAGCCCTTAGACATCCTTCGAAAGCTGAATTTTCTCTTTAAAAAATATTGATCTTTCTACAGAAATAAAAATGTGATTAGTGAATTTCTTTAAGATTCTAAATCAAAAGCCACACTTAATTTTTTGTGGTATAAATCTTTGAAACAATAGATTTAGTTTTATATTTAACTATATTGAAATTTTACAAACGTGCTCTAAAAATGATATTCAATCATACAATTTTAAAAATAATTTGGGAAAAACTCCTTATGGTAATTTTCTAATTTTTAAATCTCAATTCATTCCAATGAATTGAGATATCATAGTCTAATAAACACCATAGATAAAATATATTGCTATCAACTAAAATCACAAATGATCACAAATTAAAATGCAGTTTCTTAGGTTATTTATTAAATCAGATTTTAGAAAATAAAAATATCTTTAATTCTTACAATAACTCATACACTTAGGACTAGCCGCTGTGATTCTGATAACCTATACTAAATGAGCACATCTTATGATAAATAACACTGCATTTTTTTTTAGTACAGGAGCTAATATTTGCACAAAATATCATTTCACATAATAGCAATATTGAAAGAAAAACTGGAATTATTTTTCTTTGAACTAGCAGTTTGGGGCCATTCATAAGAATTTAGATGTTTATGAAATGCCATTAACTTAATTTGCCTATTTTATTTCACCTTTGTTCTTTGGTGTCTTCTGTTCTTTGTAGTCACTTCTATTAACTTTTTTTACTGAAAAACAAACCTAAAATAATGGTGAAAATATTTAAGCAGAGAACATGATATATATCCTTTTCACATGAACCTAGTAGTATGATAATGTAATTTCTCTATATGTATTTTAATATCTCAATCATCTAGAATTTTCTATATGAATAATTATTAGATTTGTAGGATCGTGATAATGTTTTATGATTCTTTTATTTTTTTTTTAACCATAACACCACAGTCAGTGTTTGAAGACATACTTGGGCAGGTTTAAAATGCAAATTTGAAAATCAGTATGAAAATGTTCAAGTTCAAGAAATTTATGTTCAGTTTCAGAAAATCTTATATAACTTACTAAAATATTTTTCACTAGAACAAGCATCATATGCTTTTGTACTTACACAGTTATCGTATGTATTTTAGGAAGCTATTTAATCTATGGAAGCTGGCTTGCTCATCTGCCAGTTTCCAGTGGATATTAAATAAACTAACACATGTAAACCTCTTAGTGCAATAACTGACCCACAAAGACCATTCAGTACATATAAACCATTATTAAAATTACTCTACTTATTTGTAATTTAAAATTCACTGGAGCCTGACTGTAATAGAGCCAATTTTGCCTCCATTTTCCTTTCACCATCCTGCATATACTTCTATTGCTACATTCTCAAAAATGTCATCATGTTCAGAAACTATTTTTAACTCTGTGATATTCATCGTTTCACTTCTAAAATTGTCAGGTCTTTTATTTCTCCTCTGAGTTAACAGTTAATGAAGATACCCAGCAGAGTGTTAGGAGCAATTACAGCAAAAATTTTAAGGGGCAGTGCTGAGTTGAAAAGCAAATTCTATCTTAATCAAAGCCCCATCAAGAAATTGAAAGCAAAGGATAATGCAGTGGTTACCCTGACTGGGTTTCTGTAACGAAAATAGTGCTGCTCTTGTAGCTCTGACAACATCTATTCTCAAGTAGTCATATGAAGAGGGAAATATGCATTCTTAGGTCCATGCGTCTGCTCTGTTCTGAGGATATGAGTAACTTTACATTTTGGATAAGAAGATGTTAACTGGATTATTTTTTATGTTTTCATTTTTATAATCGCTAAAGTAAATATGGTCATTATGATTTGGAAGTCTTTGAAGGGTACTGTGAAGCAATAAAAAGGGATTGTATAGGACATCCTATTTCACAATATAGTTATTTCAGCTACAAGTAAAATCATCTGAAAATGAGAGTTTGCTTGTATCTAAATATTTTGTATAATATTCATTGGACGTTTCCAAGTTTGCAGATGAAGAAGACAACTTTAATCAATTAAATAGCATTCCAAAGAGCTGAATGACAAAAATAATAGAGCAGGGAATTGAGTCTAAGCCTGATTCTAAGGCTTTGATTTATGCAACGTGGATGACTCTTGAAGAGATGCTAACTAAACTAAGCCAGTCACAAAAGGACAAATACTGTATGATTATACTGATATGAGGTTCTTAAGGTAGTCTAATTCATAGAGACAGAAAGTAGAATGAATGGTGGTTGCCAAAGTTTGGGAAGAGAGAAAAGGGGGAATTTAGTATTTAATGTCTTCAGAATTTCAGTTGGGAAAGATGAAAAATTCTGAAGATGGATGGTAATAATTGTTGCCCAACAATGTGAATACAATTAATGACACAGAGCTATATACTTTAAAAAGATTTAAATGGTAAATTTTATTTTATGTACTTTTTACCACAATAATATGCATATGTATTAGATTCCACATGGATTCATGGTGTAATTTCACCTCCTCCCAAAAAGCTATATTTTTGTCTGTATACTAATAATCAGCATAGACTATTTAGCAGACAAGTGTTCTGATTTTTTTCATGAAGAAAAACTATATAAATGTATAATATGACAATGATTGTCCTATAAAGTCCCAAAAAGACTCCATGTGAAGTGTCCTGATTGTCATTTCCAGAAAAGGATTTAAGTGAGCATCAGCATCTTTGTGAACCAAAGCAATTAAGATCTGGGCTGCTTTGTCTTCGCCTCAATATGTGATTAAGGCTAGACTTATTTTCTTTCAGCTGGTCACATTTCTGTCTTAAATGACACTTTTTATATGAGTTATTCTTCCAATTAAATTGGTCTCACTCAAAAGTATTTCTTCTCAGGAATGCAAATTGAACATCACCTTAAACAGATTTCCCATCTTGGAAAAAAGAATGGAGACTGAAATCTAAGTGGCCAGCTCTTCTTAAAATAAGATCATTCAAATGTTCTGGAAATTTTTTGCTTTATCTGGTAAATAGACATCACTGGTTAGCTCTGAATTTTCTCTACTAGTATTTAGCGTTGTTGATATTTCCATTAGTGAAATACTGCAGTGATTATGAGTATGATATCTAAAATCCAATATATTTTAACTTTTCTAATTTTAGCTTTAATAAAGTAATGTCATGCCTTATCTTTTAATATTTGCCTCAAAATAACAGAAACTACCGTGTTTCCCCGAAAATAAGACTTAGCTGGACAATCAGCTCTAATGCATCTTTTGAAGCAAAAATTAATATAAGACCCAGTCTTATTTTACTATAAGACCAGGTCTTTAATATAATATAATATAATTCATATAATTCATATAATAATATAATATAATATATAATATAATACCTAGTCTTACATTAATTTTTGCTCCAAAAGACTCATTACAGCTGATTGTACGGCTAGGTATTATTTTCAAGGAAACACGGTACGTCAAGGAATGATTGACCAAAAGTAACAGCGTTAACATTAAGGTGAACTTATGGAAAAAACAGGGGCCTGGACATCGAGAACTCTTTGTTTTCTTTGCCATATACTAGCTATGTGGTATTGAGTAAGTTAGCTAATATCTCAAAGTGGCAATTAAATTTGTTAAATGAGCAGAGTGAATATGAAAGAGTGTGAATTCAATCATAAGCCATCCTTTTTTTTGCACTTGTAAATGTTTTCTCTGTTTTCTTTCTTTCTTTTTTAATGTAAGAACTTGATGAAGATTACAGCTATACTCTATAATTAGGCAAACGTATGCAGTTGAAAAGGACAAAACTGACCCAGTTAGTCATAGTTCAAGGTGCTACATACTTTTTCTACATCAAATTTTCTAGACAGGAAGTTCTGTCAGAACACTTAGGGAGAAATCATTTCTAGACACTTGAAAGGTTCAGGAAAAATCCCTTCCTGGCAGAGTCAGGGAGATGGTCCCAACCTTGTCAGGGAAACTTTGCTGGTCAGCACTAATCTTCCCTGGGATTTAGTCAGAAATGGTACTAAGAAATTGTCCTAATTCCATACTCACATTAAATATTATCTGAGGCCCAAGGTTGGAATGACTTTTTTTTTTTTTTTTTTTTTTTTGGGGGGGGAAGGGGAACAAGACTTTATTGGGGAACAGTGTGTACTTCCAGGACTTTTTTCCAAGTCAAGTTGTTGTCCTTTCAGTCTTAGTTGTGGAGGGCACAGCTCAGCTCCAGGTCCAGTTGCCGTTTTCTAGTTGCAGGGGGCGGAGCCCACCATCCCTTGCGGGACTCGAGGAGTTGAACCGGCAACCTTGTGGTTGAGAGCCCACTGGCCCATGTGGGAATCGAACTGGCAGCCTTCAGAGTTAGGAGCATGGAGCTCTAACCACCTGAGCCACTGGGCCAGCCCCGGAATGACTATTTTAATAAACAATTTTAAAAAGCCAGGGAGAATGAAAGCAAAGAAGGTCAAAGGAATGTTATTTTTTTTTTTCTCAAAGAGTTCATTCCCCTGAAACTTTCATTTCCAGTATTACAAAGTAAATTACACAGTGAAAAATAAAATAAAATAAAATAAAAAAGTTCTTCTCTAAAGCTTTATGGCAAAGCTATGAAATGATTTTTGGTCTCACATTTCCTGCAGCTAAACCTGATGAGAAAGAGATAGAAGTCAAGGTGAATATTCTTACTCTTACTCTGCCTTCTCTGAGAATCTGAGTGAGATCGTGAACCTGTCGGTGTAAAAATATACTACCTATAACATGGCAAAAAGCTTGGTTCATTAACAAAAGTAGACACATTTTTGCTGTTATTTTCTGTCTGTGCTGCTAGAAATTACAGGCACTAAAGTTTCCTGATGCAAGTGTGCTCAGTTTTAGGTTCTTTGTTTTCTGTCTGACTCTTTTACCTAACATGGAAAAAATATACTTTAGTGTACAGATTATCAAGCTTCCTCAAAACAACATTATGATTTCACAAATGTTATACCAGGATGGTAAATATAAACAAGTGTGTTGTTGTTTTTTAATTCATACAAGCAACCCTTAACAAATATTAGACTAAATGTTTGTGAAGTTTAGTTTGGATTATATAACCTGGATATTTTGAGCTGCTGATTTATGAAGTCTCATTAGAAATCTGAGTGTTAGCCTTGTTTCCAGGTAATTTATGATGTAATTCTTTCATGTATCCTCCTCTGAGGAGGTCTGAAATAAATACTAATTATTGGAATAAGTAACAATGAAGACAACTATATGGGTATTTCCCATATGAAGAATAGTGGCTGTTGGGTTTCTGGAAGTTACTGTGTCACACTTTTGCGGAAAGGTCTTGCTATGCTGGTCTCCCACTCCCATCAACAACATTTCTCATTTTATCCACCCTTTCTGAGGTAGCTGATGCTTTGGTTCACAAAGATGCTGATGCTCATTTAAATCCTTTTCTAGAAATGACAATCAGGCACTCCATATGGAGTCTTGCTGGGATTTTATAAGACACACCTTCTCATACCAGTATTATACATTTATATAGCTTTTCTTCATGAAAAAAATCAGAAAAATTTCTCTGCTATAATAGTCTATGCTGATTATTAGTATACACCTACACTGTTCAACTAACACCAACAAACTTGTATTCAGATTAACTACCAAACTAAAGTCATAAAACAATAGACTTCCCCCCTCATCATATTTGTTTAAATTTAAAGGAATATAGGATAGGCAATGTACAGCAGAGTGATATTTCAAGATTTAAGGGCCTAGTTTTAAATGTCTTAGTCACTCTGTATTTGGAATCTATATGTTCATAAGAAAGAAAAGTGAGTAGGCATGAGTCACATGGATAGAGAATCCATCCTTTCTAAGCCTTTTCAGCTTTTCTATATTGCTAGTATCTTAGCTCCTTCACTGGTATATGGGCAGCTCTTATTTTCCTGGACAACTCAACAATAGAGTTGAGAACAATGAAGTTCCAGCATTTGATTCTATCTCTGAAATTCAAATAAATTGTCCATTTATTCAATCCAGTGAGACAGCCATTCATTCTCTTATCACCTTTGTCTGTTTTCATTGAAAGATGTTTAAGGCCTATTCAACTTCTCAATCAAGCCAGCACTTGACTGGGTGCTAAAGCATATGATGATGCTACGGTATGTTGTGCTTTCAAGTTTGTTTGTGTACATTGTCAGCTTTGAAATGCATGCACCTTGGTCTGATGAAATGTAGCACAGAGGACAAAATTAAAACACAATGTGTTCTTACATTTAATGGAACTCCCAGCAGTGTCTTCATGAAAACTCAAAGTAGAATAGTGTGTCTATGCAAAGCAGGATCTATTTAAAGCCAAAAGGAACTGCATTAAAAGCTCCTAACTTATTATTTTTTGTTGTCGTTAGGGGCACTGACTCTTGTCTTTGAATAGCTTTATCCAATACATCTGTGGCTGACTTATATCCTTTAAAATTCTATAAACTGTTAAACCAAATTAGTGAGTGACAGTATATATGTCACTTTTCAGTGTAAAATGCATAATGTAGAATGTCAAGGATCAGTCACAACACCTTTCCACGTAGCTAATTTCAGGACCAGAAAAAGGTACATTCCAGTTTTTTGTTTTTGTTTTTTTCTGAGTAAATAACTGGCATGAGTCACATGGATAGAGAATGTCATCTTCATGTAGGTATGAGTATGGCACATTTTAACTCTTCCTTGGAATTCTCATGTGGATATTCATAATTTTATTCACGATACATAAGTATCCCACAACCCTATGGCTCATGTGCCTGACAATACACGAGCTAAAACTGTGCCTGATTCTAATGAGGAGAGTTTGGCAAGGGGAACTTACTGCAGAAACAGAGTGGCAGGAAACTTGCAATTACATCACTTGAGGCAGTGATGAATAACATTTTTGTGTGTGATTGTTTGCATCCTTGGGCCCTTTAGTTTTTTTCCCTAGTTATCATTTACATGGAGTAAAATGAGGCACCAAACAGCACTGGAACATGATATTTACCTTAGCGAATACGAAAATGATTTCCCCCAAAGTCTGTATCACTAGTAACGCCAATGGATACAACTAGCTATTAACTGCCAAGAGAGAGGGGGGAGGGGGAGGGGGAGGGGGAAAAGAGGAGAAGAGGGAATATGTGTCATGTATATCTTACTATTTGAAATGCATTAACCTAGTTTCTCATAACTTCTAACAGTTTCCACATAAACAACTTTCCCTGGTTGGTGATGTCAGATCACTGCAGAATACTAGTGTCTATTCTTAAATTATTATACGACAGACCAGAATTTTGTTATAGCTGTTGCAATTTAAACCAGTTCTCATTCTCCCAGTCTGACCATCTTTAGATTAATTTTAAAGAAAGATATGTACTGATATACAAGATCTTTATTTAAATTAAAGTTTATTGGGGGGACAATATTTAGTAAAGTTACGTAGGTTTCATGTGTACAATTCTGTAATACATCATCTATATATTACATTGTGTGTTCACCACCCAGAGTCAGTTCTTCCATCACCATGTATATGACCCCTTCTACCCTCATCTACCACCCCTCTCCTCCCTTACCCTCTGGTAACCACTAAAGTATCGTCTGTGTCTATGAGTTTTTGTTTCTTCATTTGTTTGTCTTGTTCTTTTGTTGTTTTGAATTTTATATGCAAGACATTTAGTTTTTTACATTCTTATTTTATTTAAATATGTTTAACTTGTTCTGCAAACAATTGCAAATAATATTCTATATCCTACTTCCTCTGACATCTCCAATTTAGATCCTACATCAGAGGACTCAGGAAAGCATAACCTTTCAAAATGTTTTCTTATTTATTGGAACAACTATGAAACACTATGCTTAAATTCATTTAGGTAGGAAGAAATACAAATATCAACAAATATACAATCCTTCCTTTCAAGATTAGAAGAAAATGTTGCCAATTTATTGGACATAATCTGTGTGTTGTTGTCTGATTATACATAGGAAGAGCCTTAACTGCGAGAGTCCTTATTTTCCTTGGAAATGAGTATTAAGTGTACTTCAGACTGTATCTTGGCAGTCCATAATCAACTTACAAATGGCCTGCTTCTGAGTTTGAGAGATAGCAGAAATCCCACTGAGACCATTGTACTATCAGCCAAGGTGACCTGCTTGCAGCCAAAGGAGACAGGGAAATACAAGTAAGCATTTTCATGAGGCACACAACTAAATAGATCACTTTCATGATTTTATAGGTTTCCAAAGTTATTTTTGTTATAAATGTAATAATCTATTATAAATACAGCAACATATGCATATTATATATAACAATATAACATACATGTATACATGTATACATGTAGACATATTTCAAAAATGAAACTCTTTTTTGTCACTCAAATCCCATTCTCCCTACCTTCAAAACTCAAGAAATAATCACTTCTAAAAGGGTGGTGAATATTTGTACCAACTTTATATAGCTGGTCACTAAAAGGACTAACAAGATCAACAAGGCTACTACATAGTTTTAAGGCAGAGATTCAGTACCTTCCTTGTAGGCTTTCAGTCCTCGCTAATAAGGTTGTTATGAAGATTGTAGGTTACTGAATGTGAACTCCAGGCAAGTAGTGAACATTATGTAAATTTTTTTAGCTCAATTCCTTATTAATTAATTTATTAATTACATATAGGCTACTTAATATGCAATGTTAAAAAAATGAAAAACCACAATCTGAGGTCTGGTGGCCTCAGCTCAGATTTCAGATCTCCAATTTATTGGCCATGTGACCTTGAACTATGTACTTAATCCCTGTGCCTCACTCCTGTTCCTATTCTGTGAAATAAGGATGATGACAGTCCCTGCCTAATGAGGTTATAATAAGGATTAAATGAATTATTATTTGTAAAGTGCTGAGAACACTATATAAGTATTTATGAAATAAAGTACTACTGCTTACAAAAAAAAAAAAATCATGAGAAGTTATTAAAACGAAAGCATCCCAGTAAAAAAATATAAAGTAAGTTTAACGTCATGATGAAAGAAACATCCAAACCTGTAAAAAATTTTTATAAAAATTTATTTGAGCCAAACTGAAGACATATGCTAAGGAGAAAGATGTCAAATGACCCAGAGAATAAGGCTTTTGCAGTTTCTTTAATGTATTTGAAATTCAGGAGGGAACCTAAGAAAGGTTACAAGGAGGTGGGAGAGAGCAAGGATTATAGACTAGTTAAAATTATGTGTTCTCTTGAGGCTTATTTCAAAGCATGCTAACCTAGATGCACAGAGACAATGGATAGACTTGCTTCAGTCAAAGGTAAACTGTTCACTAAAAGTTAAGTGCTGGGGTGTGACTCCCACCGTAACCTGCCCAGTTAGGAATTTATGATCAGATCACCCTATGAGGTTACTTCCCATAGAACCTCTTTTTATTTATAAATTATATGTATGTATATATATATATATATATATATATATATATATATATATGCATACACATACATTTATATATATCACAAGATAAAATGAGGTAATTAATATCACTTTGTATTGACATTTATCACAAAGATACCCATTCTTCATATACATGTGTATAAATGTATAAATGTGCAATACAAGCAAGACTGCTCGTGGTTTTGTTTAAAAAAAATAACCTATCTGATTTTGAATGTGCTGTTAACTATTACATTAATTTAATCTAAAATAAAACTGACACATGATTAAGAAAATTGATTGGTATAACTGAATAATAGAGATTAACAAAATAAACAATAGTGTGTGTATACCACTTCTACATATGCCACAGCCTAATGATAAAATACCCTATAAACCCTAAAGACTCCACCAAAAAGCTATTAGAAACAATCAACGAATACAGTAGAGTTGCTGGCTACAAAATCAACGTACAAAACTCCATTGCATTCCTATATACTAACAATGAAATCTCAGAAAAAATAAAAATAAAAAAAGCAATTCCTTTTGCAATTGCAGCAAAAAGAATAAAATACCTAGGAATAAACTTAATCAAGGATGGGAAAGACCTATATGCTGAAAACTACAAGACATTTTTAAAAGAAATCGAAGAAGACACAAAGAAATGGAAAAACATTCCATGCTCATGGATTGGAAGAAGCAACGTAGTTAAAATGGCCATATTACCCAAAGCAATATACAGATTTAATGCAATCCCCATCAAAATCCCAATGGCATTTTTTAAAGAAATAGAACAAAAAATCATCAGATTTGTTTGGAACCACGAAAGACCCGAATAGCCAAAGCAATCTTAAGAAAAAAGAACAATGCTGGAGGTATCACACTCCCTGACTTTAGCTTGTCAGGGCAACAATAATCAAAACAGCATGGTATTGGCAGAAAAACAGACACATAGACCAATGGAATAGAATTGAGAACCCAGAAATAAAACCACATAAATATGGACAGATAATTTTTGACAAAGAAGCAAAAAAACATTCAATGGAGAAAAGATCACCTCTTCAATAAATGGTGATGGCAGAATTGGAAAGCCATGTGCAAAAGAATGAAACTGGACTGCTACCTGTCACCATGTACCAAAATTAATTCAAAATGGATCAAACACTTAAGCATAAGACCTGAAACTATAAACTTCATAGAAGAAAACATAGGTACTAATGTGGACCTTGGGTTCAAAGAGCATTTTATGAATTTGACTCCAAAGGCAAGGGAAGTAGAAGCTAAAATAAATGAATGGGACTATATGAAACTTAAAAGCTTCTGCACAGCCAAAGAAAATATCGACAAAATAAAGAGGCAACCAACTGAATGGGAGAAGATTTTTGCAAACAGTGCCTCCGATAAGGGGCTAATATCCAAAAATAATATACAAGGAACTCATGCAACTCAACAACAAAAAAACAAACAACCCAATTGAAAAATGGGCAGAGGATCTGAAGAGACATTTCTCAAAGAGGACATACAAATGACAAATAGACATGTGAAAACATGCTCAACATCACTAATCACCAGAGAAATGCAAATAAAAACCAGAAAGAGATATCACCTCACCCCAGTCAGAAAGGCTGTCATCAACAAGACAAATAGTAACAAGTGTTGGAGAGGCTGTGGAGAAAAAGGAACCCTCATACACTGTTGGTGGGAATGCAGACTGGTGCAGCCACTATGGAAGGCAGTGTGGAGGTCCCTCAAAAAATTATTAATAGAATTACCATATGACTCAGCAATCCCTCTCCTGGGTGTCTACCCAAAAAATCTGAAAACATTTATCCATAAAGACACATGTGCTCCTATGTTCATTGCAGCTTTATTTACGGTGGCCAAGACATGGAAACAACCAAAATGTCTTTCAATAGATGAATGGATAAAGAAGTTGTGGTATATATACACAATGGAATACTATCTGGTGGTAAGAAAAGATGATATAGGAACATTTGTGACAATATGGATGGATCTTGAGAGTATAATGCTAAGCGAAATAAGTCAGACAGAAAAAACAGAGAACCATATAATTTCACTGATATGTAGTATATAAACCAAAAACAACAAAAGAAGAAGACAAACAAATGAGAAACAAGAACTCATAGACACAGACAAGAGTTTAGTGGTGACCAGAGGGTAAGGGGGGAGGAGGGTGATTAATGAGGGTAAAGGGGATCAAATATATGGTGATGGCAGGAGAACTGACTCTGGGTGGTGAACACACAATGGGATTTATAGATGATGTGATACAGAATTGTACACCTGAAATCTATAACTTTACTATTACTTTACTAACAATTGTCACCCCAATAAACTTTAATTAAAGAAAATATCCTATAAACTGCAAATGCAGAATATATGTACACACACACACTTATTTTAATTGATATATATATATATATATATATATATATATATATATATATATATACACATGTATATGAGCTCATTTAATCCTCATAAAACCACCATGCTATAGGTGAAATTGTTGCCATTTTTAATTGAAAAACTGAGGCATATTGAGTTAAGAAACTGGTCCACATTCACACAGCTAAAGAGGGTAAAGTCAGCTTACATGTGATGACACTACGGCAAAGCTGCTTCTCCCCAGTCTTGGGCCAAGAAGAGCCCACCTGATAGAAGCTTCCAGGACAGCTTGAGTTTCCTTTTTTGTAATGACATTTATAAATATTTTACTCTATGAGGTCATGAGCTATTGCTCATGTGGCCCTGACTGTGATACTAATCACCAAAACCAATTTCTGACTCATTTTCAGTGCCTAATAAACAGCGGCTATATGAAATTCTCAGTCCCAAGAGCTGGCCTTCTAAATAGCAAATCCAAATTGCAGCAACATCTGCTGTGCAACTAATGATTACCATTATTTTTTTAACTTAAAGAATTTCTTCTTTTTCTCTCACTCTTCTTTTTTATAGCAAAGCATTTTTCTTTCAAATCTGAATCAAACAACTCCTAGTCCAGATGAGAAATAAATTTAGGGTAAAGTGAGACAATAGAGAAATTTGGGTTTAAATTAATATTGTTCAAGTAGTCTCATTGCTGAGAGGCCCCTAGTACCTAGCATAGTAGAATTTTTTGAAAGTATTAAATACAGTAATTTGACCTATACCTTAAAATGTTAAAAAAAGAAGCACATTTTGCCTGTTTCATTTTCTCTGAAGTTCATCATCACTGGAAATGCCTACTGAGACCCTGTTAAATGCATGTTTGATTAAACAGCACTAGACTTGAAATCAAGAAAAATCTTCTTCACGAGCTAATACTTTGTTGGCTAAGCAAAGTCAGTTATTGTCTATCATTCTAATTTAGTTTTCACTGAGTTTACTTTTGTTCCTTTAGGTTTTAATTATGCTTCCAATCCATCCACTTTTATTTACATTTATATTTTAAATCAATGTTGTATATCATTTAAAATTATACGTTAAAACATCTGGTTTAATTATGCTCTCTCTCTTATTACCATCTTTGCTGCAGCTGTTTCCCTCATTTACTGCTACCAGAAGTTTATTTTGCCTTATTTTTCAAGTTTGTTTTCTTCCTTTGTGCAAGCATTTTCTTCCTTTTTTTCACATTAGAAGAAACATTTTTCTCATTAGTTTTCTAATAGTTGATGATGTGTTCTATAATGAAGAAACAGCGTTGACAGAAGACATAAGTAAAACCAATAGTGAGTGAACTTCACGGAAAGCTTCACATGCTCAGTTGGAGAGCTGCTGCACTTGGCCATGGTGTCTGCCCTGCATGATACGTACCACCACAGGCAGGGCTTTGATAACACAGCTCTCAACTGTGGGCAGAAATGGTTGAGGCAATTTTCTTTGCATCTAACACTACTCAGTAACCCTCACTAAGACCTGTAATAACATATGAAATACTTGTGAAACAGATTCACAAAGAGGTTTCTAGCTTTAGAGGTATAGTTTTCTAATTTGCTGAGCTGCCAATGTAGTGCCTAAGAAGCAAAAGGAAAAGAGTTGGGTATTATCTCCTCTAGCTTAGGTAGGGTACATTGTCTATGTCTTCTCACTTTGAATTTGAGTTTTAAGCTCAGGATGGTTAATACAATTCTGAGATTAAACATAGATCACATGTTATTGCATTGATACATCCAAAATTAAAAGACCATTTCTTAAATGAGACACTTAGCGGTACTTTGCATAACTGGAACTTTATTTCAGAAACACCTACAGTGAAAAAAGTTTTGTGATATTGAAATATTTGGTGCTTAATAGTACTAGAGAAGTTTAAAAACAATTTCATAGGTTATACCACCAGCTCTCCATGACAATGTTAAATTATTCTGTTCTCCACTATGTAGATGAGAAAAGTGAAATTCAGAAAGTGTAATATACATGCCCAAAGTCACAAATATATTAAGAAACAGAAGTGGTACTGGAATCCCAGCCCATTGATTTCAGTTTTAGGTTTCTTTCATCCTACATGTGAGTAATCAAATATCCCCTGTCTAAGAGACTGAGGTTCTATCATTCATAAGATATTTGACCGTTGGAAAGATATTTTGTGTTTGGGACAACATCCAGGGACTTAAATGTAATGTGAAGAATCTGGGGTCTAAAATAACCATTTTTTATATACTTATGCACACATCGTATATATACATATATATGTGTATATATATATATATACACACATACATATAGGTATACATACATACATATGTACACATGTACATGCATATTACAGCTGTTGAATTACACATTAACATATTAAATTTCAGTGTTTTCTTTTTCAACAGTAATGAAAATAATCTAACAATACAAATATGCTGCAAAAAGTCCACGGGGCCATGGGGACCATATTCTTACAACATTTGTAGCACAAGAACAAATATTGCAATTACACAGTAAATTCCAAAATGTATTTATGTAATTTTACCTGCCTTATAAATTAGTGGATCAAAACTTTTTTTTTTTTAATGCTTAACTTTAAGAGTGAAATATTTAACTAGTAGCATCAGCATTTTCAAACTTCAGTTATATTATTTTATTCAACCTGCCAGCAAATAGCAAACGTTTAACAACTGTGATTTAAAGAACGGAGTTTCAAATGCATTTTCAATTGGGATTATTTTGGTTAAAGCAACTGTTTCTTAATATTCAGCACGTGGTTTTCCATTGCCATGATTTTGCTCTGCCAGAGTTTTCACATGTATTGCAACTATCTGAAGAGAAGAGAGCCTAGTAAAATCTACTTTTAATTGTCCAGTTATAAGTGACAGGCATGATAAAATACTCTCCTACTTTTCAAAAAATATATTTGGACAGTTTGCATAAGATTAGAAAACATGCTTGAAATGATATACCTATTAACTTATTTTTACAAGTAATAGAACTCTATTTAGAATGGTAAATCACTTATTTTTAGGTAGTTTGTAATTCTCACAGAACCATTTTCTGAAGTTTACATTCATGAATTCTGAATACAGATAATGTCCCTTATAATATAAAAAAGAAAATAAAATTTTTAACAATTTAATAATATCCAAATTGAACTAGAAAATATCACATGAATACCTACAGTAATTGCTGAGACAATTTTTGCTAAGGGGATGCAATAACAAAATTAATTGTTTCGCAAATTCTTTTGAAAATATCAAAATAAATACCTTATAACCAGATGGCTAAATGTAATCACAGAATTACTTTTTAATTGAGTAGAATTTCAGTGAGCTAAATACATACTCTACTTTCAGATTAATCACTGGAATGATGAACTTTCATATATGGAAGTACTGAGACACCATTGTAATGAATCACATTAAAAAATTAAGGCAAGTTTAAGACTATAATTTATAAAAGCATGCAATTTGATATTATGAGTTTGTGACCTGAGCATAGAAAAGTGCTGAATGTGTATAGGTAAACACCAGATGATTTCATAGTCTCTTCATGTGAGTCATACAGTCATTCATGTTTTTGACATGGGGATTTTTCAGTGGTTCTGTTTTTTCCACTTCCTGTGATTGCAAGCAGCATTGATATGGAGGAGTGCTTGAATAAGAACATATTTTTAACAGAAAGAGATGATCATATTAATGGCCTATTTTTTTGTTTGTTTTATTTTACTTATACTAAATAACACATCCAGTATTCACCATATGATCTCTAGTATAATCTCCTACCACATTAATATCAGTGGGTTGATAATATCCATGTTTATATTTCTGAAATAGGTGCAATATAGTGAGGAAAATGCACTAACTTGTCGGAGACAAATGTGTTAATACACACCTAAGTCCCAACCATCCTAAAATATGCTTTGGGGTACATTAGTTGCAAGACCACCTTTTTTTTCCCCATTTCTCTATTTTTTTTTAAACTCTATACCTTTACCCAACACGATGGTCATAAATTATGTTCTAAACACAAGAAATAACGAAATGTTTATTTCTTCAATAGTATACGCTACTAATGAAGATAAATTTCATGCAGGCCCAAAACTGGACCTAATAGGGGTATGTAGTACGTGAGAAATTGACCTTGGGAGATTGATCTCCAGTTCAGTCATTTTGCATGGAGAAGTGCAAGACCTCTAAGTCCTAGATCTACCAGTATTTTCGGTCACACAAAACTTTGTGAGGAAACTTCCTACATCAGTTTGGAGAATAACAATGAATTTCATGAACCAAGAGTGTAGGAAGATGTATGTATTCTTTAATATATTTTTCCTTTTTATAAAACACTGTCTAAGTAAACAAGTTCTTAACTAATTACACATTAGTTCAATTTTCAAGCCTTCTTGTGGCTTCATAACATAACATAACGTAACATAACATAACGTAACGTAACATAACATAACAAGTGTTTTGAGTATCTGCATCAAAGAACTTTTCTGCATCCTTTACTTTTATGATGAGTCCTGAACACTACTTCATTTGGTAAAATGGCTCATTTACCCTCTGGAAATAAATCCAGCTATTTTTATTTTAATTCTATAATAGTAAATCATCAATTCAGTGGAAAGTAATATATATATATATATATATATATATATATATATATATATATATATAATCAATAATTTCATACTATGCATTTATAGAATTGCATATTTTTATTTTATGTGATCATCATATGGAAATTAGAAGGAGGTCAGAAAAGAATTGATGTATGTCTCTGGAAACCACTAACTGAGATGTCTCTGTAGTCTCTTACACCATTTAACACGTTTTTGGCATTTGTTCAGCCTGTTCAGTGCACAGCTAATATTAACACATCTGTGTTTGCAGATGGAATAATAATCCATTCTTCTCTTGTATTTCACATAATGGGGCAAGTAACATTAAGTCAAGGTTATTTTCAAGCAGAAATATGATGTTTTCTGGGAATTCAGGCATCTCAGTCTTTATTACACTTATTGACATCTAATATTAATGTATTTCAATGTAAAATAAATCTTACAATATTTTGAGTGTATATTATTGATACAAATAAATATGTCCTCAAGTTATACTTAGGATTATGATACACTACAGTGAACCATTTCCAAATGCTGCAAAGTTTTCACATAAATTTCTAAATCATAAATTTCTAAATAGCAGAATACATACAAATTAGGAGAATGGAAGAAAATAATAAAGAAGACAATGGAAATTGATAAAAAAGGGAAAACATTTCAGTAGCAAAAATTACACTGCTAAAAACTGATTACTTTGAAAAAAATTAACAAATCAGACAAAACTCTGACTAATTACTAATAAATAAATTACATGATTGGAATGAAAAAAGACATAAAATGAGCTGCACAGCAATAAACTGTTAAAATATGGATTCAATGAATAACTTTATGTCAAGCATTAAATTTTAAGATAAATTGATGAATTCTTAGATGAACACAGTGTATCAAAATTGAAGAAATTATATATTCAAAAAGATATTGAACACCTGAATAGTACTAAAACTTTTAGAAAACTGAGTCAGTACTTAATTTTTCCTTGAAATAACACCAGGTCTAGAGCACTCTAGTTTCACCAAATATCAATGAATAGTTAATTATAAGCTTATAAAAACTGTCTTAGATAAAGACAAAAAAGGTGCTACATCAAACTTATTATACCAGCATAAAACAATGTTGATACAAATCCAAACAAAAACAGTGGAAGAAAGATTAACTGCTTTTTAACTAACTCATAGCAATTTATTCAGTAATCCTAATCTAAATGTTAATACATTAAATTCAGTAATGCATGCAAAACTATTAATACAGAATGGCCTGTTTGGGTAAATATCATGAATGTAAAAGTAGTTTAGTATGAATCAACTGATTAATGTGATTTCCTCTAATAAAAGAGATTATTAGAGAAAACTAGTATTGTCGTATAAATCAATATACATAATTTGAAAATATTTAATAACACCTATCACTATTTGATCTGATAAAATATTGCATAAAAGTTTAAAGGATAACTGCTAAATGATGAAAAGTACAATATTTGTTGAAAGACATTAATAATAACTAACTAAATGCAGAGGCGAGTGTAACGTGTTCTTGTAAATAAAAGACTTAATAAAAATGATATGACGGTTCTTTCCTAAATGCCCATTAGGATCAGTATATTTTTTTTAAATCACAAATAAAACTAAATACTCAACAAATGCAAGAGAAAATGGTCAGCAATACCTACCTGAGACCAGTAAAAAAAAAAAAAAAGTCATACTTTATCAGATATTAGGATAAAATATTTAGTGATTAAGATTCTGTGGTATTTGTGTAGTAATAGACAAATGAGTCAAGTCATTGGTTTCAAAGAATAAGCCCAGGCATCATATTAAAGAACATACAGGAGACTTGATTTCTTCCAAAACTAATATTTCAGGTAATTTGCAAATGTTTATGAAATTAAACAGTATGACACTAACAATTACATAATTCTATAATTTGGAAATGATATTGTTTACTGTAGAAAAACAGTATAAAAGCATTATACAATAATTATTTTATATTTTGACATTGAATGTTTTTCTATTATCCAAAACAGTTTTTATAAACTTACAATTAACTATTCATTGTTACAATAAGTGCTTTTGTGACAATTAACTCTCCATATCAAAGAAAGTGAAATCGGATGACTACTTCACAGCAAGTACAAATGTTAATTTAATTTGCATAAAAGAATTTAATAGATAGAGTTATAAAATGTTTAGAACGTAATAGAGAACAATACCTTTGTATTTTGCATATGGAAGGAAAGAAGGAAAGAAATGTGAACTATAATAGGAAGGTTTTATAACATGGATATATTAAATTTGGAAGAAGCATACGTTAAAGAAACAAACTCCATATCTCAGGATAATACTATATAGCCAACAAAGAAATTTTAATAAGAATATAAAGCAATATATAAAACAACCAGATAATAAAATGGTTAAAACATTATGAAGAGGAATTTCACAAAACAGACAAATTGTCTGTACACATCAAAGCATGATCAAATTCGTTAAAATCAGGAAAAAATAACTGAGGCCCACAGAAATGCAATTATATATTTCTAAAATTGGAAAAAAATAAATTAGAAACTATTAATAGCAAATATTGCTAAGGATGTGTGGAAACTGAAGTGTAATTGATACCATCACTTTAGGTTGTTTAGCAACATCTATAGAGTTGAACATACACGTCAGGCACTGCATTTGGGGGAAATAAGACCACACAATGGACAACAATGAAACTATTTCCTACTCTAACTGGTGGGGACATACACCTTCGTTTATCTTTTATTCTTCAATAAATAGACCATAAAAATAAACATATAAATACTTCAATAAATAGACCATAAAATAAATATATAAATATTTTTACATTTTTCAATTAAAAAGCAATAAAATACGTGCAAAAGTCATGCTAAATTAATGGTGTACAAGTGTTGCTGACATGTAGCACATTTTAAGGGGTGCATGTATGAATTTATGTAATGCTATTATTTTATCCCACTAAATTATATGAAGAGACCTCAAAAAATGTTAAGTATAATTTAAAACTTTAAGTTATTTCCAGTCATACTCATAGATAACTGAGTCTAATTCACTCTACATATATAATGAGCTAATAGGGAGCAAGTTCAGAAAACAAGCATAATGAATTTCTTTCTTTTTTGTCTGGCCTTGAAATTGGTTGTCACTGCTAGGTATTTAGATGGAGAAAAAGCACAGAGGATTTCAAAACAAATTGCTGTGTGTGTGTTCACATGCACATGTACGTATGTGTATGTGAACCCATGTGTATGTGTGTGACTGTGTTCCTTATGGAGCTGAATGAAAAAATATTACACCTTCTTCCTGAACATAAATAATCTAAGAGTTGCTTGTTCCAGATCACTTCTATGTAAGATCCTTAAGTACATCCTGCTGAAAGCCCTAATCCTTAATGCATTTTCCAAAATCTGTCCTCAATAATTGATTTATTTTTCCTCTTGAGTAATGCATAAAATCCAACTTCTGCAGCATGTAAAATTTTGCGTGGGTGTGTATTTTAGAAAATGAAAGGTTGAAGGTTTTGGCTTCTTGGGTTATAGTATAAAGTATCTAACTTACTCCTGAGAACTGACTGGTGAACTTGTATATCTCCTTGTTATATACCGTCTTATGTACCCTTGTTATACACCCTGTTTATCCCAGTGCCTAGAACACAGTAGTACATATTGAGTTAAATAATGAATTAATTAGATAGATATTTATGCAGAAGCTTCCCTCATGAGGGAGTATGTGTACATATCAGCATGTGTAAACAAAATGGTAAATTTTTAGATTAATCTAAAAATAACTTTTTTGTCACTTAATTTACCAAAGTTGCTAAAGTTTAATTTTACCCAATTTTGTCAAAGTAATTCAAATTTTATAAACATCATTTATTCACTTAACATGCATTCATCTAAATTATCTAAAGATCTCTAACTCCTAAGCATCAGTGTAATCACCGTTACTATCAATGTGAATGCTAAAGTTTTTGTTTTTTTAAATACCCTGTAATAAAATCTAAATACATCCTTCAAAAATCACTGACTTGTATAATTCCATTCTAAACTTCACACTTGCATTTGATCCAATGATCTATTTTTGTCACCTTTTAAAGTAAATATCCTTGTTATGTGTTGTCGTGCGGGGCGGCCTGCAGGGTCTCAGCTCCTGCTCCTCACACAAGAACACAGGATATGGTGAGGCCAAAAAGGAACACACACGGAGCCATAGGTAGGGGAGTCATACCACTATAGTCTCACTGGAGGCTAGATTCACACGACGTGCAACCTGCTGTCCGCTTTTCTGCCAACCGACCGACTTCCTAGCTGCAATCCGCACTTGCTAGCTCAGCGACCATCTTCTTGCTAGCCCCCATTTTTCTGCTATCATAGTCACAGCAGTTACACTAGTGGCCTGTGGCTTACTGGTTACAGCTGACGATCAACTAGCCATAGCTGATGGCTATCCAATCACAGTTGATGGCCATTTACTACCTGAGCCAGCACCTTTCTATGTGAGGCTGAGAGCCTAGAAACTGCTCTCTGGGGCTCTGTCCCCACATGTGTCTATAACAGTAGCCAAGAAGCAGTGATATGTAACAGCAGTAGATGCGATCTCAGGTGAAACAAAAGTGTGAAAGCACTCTGCATAGTGAACACAGAGGTACCTTATGAGCTACTCCTGGTAATTCTTCCTACAGTACTCATAGAGAAATAAGGCAGCAAGATACCAGCAAACAGATTTGAGAACACTTTAGGGTGACCTGCTACAGAACAGTTCTTTCAGTCTTACAATTGAACTCACTTAAATATCTAATACAGACTGTGATGGGAGTTTCCTTTTGGAATATAAATAAATTGAATGCTACCCTATTAGAATTGAATGTTGTTTTCCTCTTGTCGTAGAGTAAATGTGTATACGTAACAGCCAAACTAGTCTGAAGGAACCTTTTTAAGATTTTTAATACAGGTGATATTTGTAGATGGCCTGTCAGACCTTTGTCACATGTGGTAACAGAGCCTGTTCATGATGTGGATCACAAATGAGAAGAACTAAGGCACTGTTCTATGAGAAAGAATTCAGATCACAGGAAGTTATACCATCCAGAGTTGCTGAGGGTCAAGGCCAGCAGAGAAATACCTAGGAGAAAGAAAAAGTTCACAACCATAGAATTCCGCTATGCAAACTGAAGACAAGAGTAAGAAGAGCTTTATACCTGTGGTTATGATGAAGCAATAGGTCAGGTTTCTATAAAATATATATATATATATATATATATATATATATATATGAGAAAAACTGTTTTCCTCCAAAAATCTAAAGAACCTAAGTAATTTTGATTGTAAAGAAAATCAAATATATATATATATATATATATATATATATATATATAGCCATATATATGGTTATAAGTGTGATTAAATCAAATACAGATGGTCTTCGATTAACAATTTGTTGACTTTACCATGATATAAGAGTGATATACATTTAGGAGAAAATGTACTTGCAATTTTGAATTTTGATCTTTTCCTGGGCTAGTGATATGTAGTATAATACTCTCTCACGATGCTAGGCAATGGCATTGAGACAATTTTGCCCACCTGTAGGCTAATGTAAGTGTTCTGAGCATGTTGAAGGTAGGCTAGGCTAAGCTATGATGTTTGGTGGGTTAGGTGTACAGGTGTATTAAATGTATTTTGACAAAATGTTTTCAACTTAAAATGGGTTTATTGGGACATACCCCCATCATAAATTGAGCAGCATCAGTATATATATTTGGTTATTACTATGATAATTTTGTTGTTTTGACTTTAAGACTATACTAACAAAAATAACAAGTTAATTGAGTTTAAAGTGTGAGGCACATATTTTACAGATACTTTTTCTAGACTTTAAAACACCCTTGAAAGGGAGCTCTTATCATCCCTATATTACCAATGAAAATCTATATCCAAAATCAAGATTCAAAAATTTGCTCAACAACGGAAAAGAAGTAATTGGCAAAACAACAATTCAAACTTGGAAAAAGAACCTCTGTTTCCAAGAGTTTAAGTTGTGACAATACCTCATACTACCTTCATTTTCTCAATATTAGACATAAATATAATCATGCATGATGTGGTCCAAATTATGTTATACTATTTATCTCATAAGAATCACTGCCATCTGGATCATTTACATAAAACAGAAAAAAAGAAAACAGTTGCACAAGGAAATTACAATAGTGCTGAATTAATTTGCAGATTCAGTGCTATGCTTTGGATGACCATGTAAAATAAGTCTGATGTCACCAAACAGCAAGAGGGAAATGGAACACTAAGATGTAATTTTCACAGGAAATTACAATCTTAAAATATCATCGAGTGCTTTTCCCTCTCTCATGAAAATATATTTAACCCTATCAGAAACAAACCAAATCAAGAATGCTACAATGTCTTTTGAGATATAAGTAAATTTTGGTTTTACTTATATAAATTGAGATATAAATAAATTGTGGTACAGAGATGCTCTTGAATTTCATTTAAGTGAAGGATTATATATATATATATATATATATATATATATATATATATATATATAATTATTTTATTTCTATAAAATATTTATTATAATGTTTGTTATGTATTAATAATGTTATGCTTATTATATTGAACATATATACAAGACAGCATTAAAGCTCTAAGACTCAGACCTACTGCAATCTGGCTTTTTTTTCTTTTTCTGGTGCCACTTTATCACCATCATCACTATTCATGCAAAGCATATGACATTAAGACAAGATCAGTAACAACAAGATTTAGAAGTGAATCAATCTGCCAGTGTCACATACTAATCCCGTTTACTGATACTGATCACATAGCTCATGCTCAACTGGTGAGATATATTAAAGGAGCTGTTTAGAAGATGGAGTTAAGTGGGAAGACTAAAGGCAGAGTGATCAGAAGAAACATTTCAAGATAATCTAAAATACAATTTAAAACAATGCAGCACATCCTCAACCTGCCAGGAAACTACAGGTAACATGCACCTGGATTGTTGTTAGATGAAGGTCGTTTCTTAACCAAAAGCTCTAAAAATGTTCCACATTTTGCAGTCTCCAGCAACGAACACAGAGTGCTGGGAATTTGTCATTCTTTCAGGCGACAGATGCACACATATTTGGGATCGATGTCAATGAAAAGTAACGATTTCATTCTCACCATAGCCACTGGAAAGAAGAAAGAGTTTAGTGTCTTAGTATCTTAGAGGAAGGAGACATCAAAGTCAATAATCGAAGTTCTTCCCATCCTACTAATTCTAACAATCTTGAATGCTTTTTAAATCGTGTTCATGTGTACCACCCAAACTTCCCCATTCTGAATGGTAGGTCTGGTAGTGGGACTCAGGAATCGACACTTTATTTTCTAGGTTCCTGAAAGGATTGTTCTAAGATCCAGGTTCCTGGACCACTGATTTATTCCAATCCTATTTTCCCCTAAAACTCAGCCCTTTAGACATCTGATATGCATATACCCAGATAAATAGAGATCTGATTTTTCCCCTGAGGAAACATAATTAGATAAAGGTAGAATAAAGGGAAGAATTACACTATATATTTAGCAACAAAAATAATAATGAAACTGTTTCTTTGGCATCACTGACAACTTGTTTTTTTTGTTTTTTGATTTTTACCCATCCTATATGAAGTGCCCATCTTCATGCCTTGTTTCTCCATCTCCAAAAATCACCCTTTTGTTTCTAGGATCCTTTTTCTTTTTTCTCTTGCCCCCCTCCACACACACATCCCTCACCCCCAACTCCACATTCCCCCACCCCACCCCCATGTGGCAGACTGGAAGTCCCAGGGAACTAATGTCTTTAATCAGTGATGTATGGAAGATAGTGGAAAATTAGCTCATTTTCCTTACCTGTAAGATTTAAAAATCTGTGTAAACTCTGTGTCAGAGACCGTATTCACCAGATATCTATGTGCTGTCTTGCATTTTAAAATCTCCCTTGCAGTTGGATTGAGGCCATGCAAGTACTTTGGGACAAAGAAATATGAATGGAAGTGATATGTGTTACCGTTTTAGGCTAAGGCAATTAAGAGCTAATCAGCTTCTTCCATCTTTCTCTTCTTCAACCACATCAATGTTTGGGGCCAAATGTTTCACATGGTACTCAGGGAAGATGTTTTGCCTATTTATTTTTTTTTAATGAGTGATAAATAAATTATTTTTTTGTGTTAGTTACTGAGAAATTAAAACTTATTTGTTTATTTGTACATTACCATAAACTAACATTACAATAATTATTATAGAATTTGGTGTCACTAAATTGAATTTGATGGAAAAAAATCTCAAATATAAGGCATTACCTTAGTTGTAATGAGAAGCAAGAAAAATGATATGTGAATCATCACCCTGACTAATATAGTAATAAACTGAATTTACTATTTTTTTATTACTCCGAATCACATCTTTACCTATGCTGTTATTAGTTGTGTTATGGTAAACAAGACAGTTAATTTTCTAAGTCTCAGTTTCTACATTTACAAAATGAATACATATGGTATTGATTTTTCGGGCTATTTCAATAATTCAATAAGATATATGTAGGATTCTTTTTTTTTTAATTAAATTTATTGGGGTGACAATTGTTAGTAAAATTACATAGATTTCAGGTGTACAATTCTGTATTACATCATCTATAAATCCCATTGTGTGTTTACCACCCAGAGTCAGTTCTCCTTCCATCACCATATATTCGATCCCCCTTACCCTCATCTCCCACCCTCCATCCCCCGCCCCCCTTACCCTCTGGCAACCACTAAACTATTGTCTGTGTCTATGAGTTTCTGTTTCTCATTTGTTTGTCTTGTTCTTTTGTTTTTTTAGTTTATATACCACATATCAGTGAAATCACATGGTTCTCTGCTTTTTCTGTCTGACTTGTTTCGCTCAGCATTCTTACATAGTTTTGGACGCATAGAGAAATTTCACTGTTTCTTATTACTGTAGTAAGTTTTCTTTGTCTCTGTGAAATAGATGTATGTATTTCATATGTATAACTATATTCATTCTTTGCATTGTTTTTACTTGGTCATATATTTTTCTCATCAAGGTATCCAAAAGTATAGCTATCCCCCAACATAAAATTTTATCCTGCTCAATTAGTTTTCCCAATATGCACAAGAAATCCTGCTTTTGTTCATCAATATTAAATTTCTCCTCTTTAGAAATGTATCTAGTACACTGCACATTCAAAGATAATTTTTCATTCAGCTCTCCTACTAAGAACTTGAGCCTAATTATAAAATAACTAAGTCAAGGGGATGTAATGTACAGCAAGGTGACTATAGGTAATAATATTGTAGTGCATCCTTGAAAGTACCAAGAGAACAAATACTAAAAGTTCTCATCATAAGAAAAAATTGTAACTTTGTGTGATGACAAATAGTAAGTAAACTTATTGTGATGATCGTTTTGCAGTATATTGTATACAAATATTGCATCATTATGTTCTACATCTGAAACTAATATAATGTTACATGTCAATTATACCTCAATAAAAAAAAAAGCATAATGTTTCCTAATGTAGAATTGCTCATAGAAACAACCGTGGTAATGTTAAAAAAAATAGTTTTAGATTACAAACTGTAATAGCTTTCAAAAATAAACTTGTTACTCCAAATCTTGTAATAGAGGTTATGACCATTGTTTTACTAGTTAACACCTTCCTGGTGTGAAATTTATGCCCCATAATATGTACCATGTCTGTATGCCACTTCAAACTGATTTTAATAATGAATGAAAGTTTCTTATGCTTCTTAAAACCTTTATTTCTAAGAAGTCCAATTAATTGATTACATAACCAAATATAACGGTTATTTTATGATGTTAAGCATCTCTGATTCATGATGAAAACGTTGCTCTATATATAATGTATAAAATATACAGGCTAATGGAGCAGTTAAGTTTATTAACTATATATACATATATAATTTAAATGTATTTTCAGCGAACATATAACAAATAATAATAAAATAAATATATAATAGATCGATCAATAAATAGATAGATAGCATGTGCATACCAGTGGCCTTGACCTGATTTTGGAACCTGTTAAAAATGCAAAATTTCATTTCCATTCTGATGCATTGAATTAGAATCAATGTCTTAAAGAAGATTTTCAGGGAAACCATATACATGTTACAGTTCTAGAGGCACTGATCTATATTATTTAGTGGTGTGTCTGTAGACAGCTTTTGCTACATACCTTAGAAGCAATGTGATGAAATCCTTTGATGGACAGGTCCTCATGAACCATTCCTCAACCCATATTTTCTAGGTGACCTTATAAGTAGAAAAATGTGGGATTTAAAAATGTTTAAAGGTTTTGGGGAAAGTTCCTGCCCACTCTCATTCGCAAATCTCATAAAGAATGACAAGCCTTGATCTACTTCCAAGAATACCCTTTATGGAAATATAATACAAATTAAATTGTATAGAATATATATTACTAATTTCTAAGTAGTGGTTTCAAATGGGACTATAACTCTGAGAAATCACATATCATTCAGGTTAAACATGAGAGAAAAATTGATATGCAAGAGAAAGACAAGACATTCCTCTTTCTAAGAAAGATATCATTTTTACTAATGTAGAGGGGAAAACTAGGCTAAAGTGTGGTATTATGATAACATATTGCACACAATATGCTGTTTACATAAGTATGCTTTATTTATTAATCAAATAAATCAAAGTTTTCTTTATTGTACAGGGAACAGAGTATGATTTGAATAGAAATATTTTCTCTAAGAAAGCTTAAGAAGCTGATTATGCAAGACAAGTAGAATCTTGATTGCATATAATTTCACTGTACTAAATAATATGTTCCATTTGTTGTTCAAGCTTTGAAACAACAAAATATTAGTTTGCAGAACTAGAAAAAAGTTCTCAGACAGCCATAAGAGATGATGAAAATTATCATTCCATGCATACTAAATAAATTTGCCCTGATATGGCCCTTTCTTCCTGATATTAATTCATATTCTAAAAGTAATCTTAATACTGGTTTGTGGATGAACATAAACATTATTGATAAAAACTCATAAAAATGGAAAATATTCTTTTAATATTGCATATCAGTATGTAAATTTCACTCTATTATTAGAAATACATTCCTTTTAGAGTTACTTAGTTTAAAACAACCAAAAAAATAATTGCAACCACTTTATTTTCCATAATGTAAGTCTGGAATATAAATGACTATATTTTCCCATTGTTTAAACTACACCAGGGAGACTGAGAAGCACTTTTGAAAGTTGTGCTCTGTTAGGGCACTTGGATATTATTTAGGAAATTAGCACTCATTATACTGAATGATACACTTGGGGCTTAGAAAGGTCAACAAAGCTTTCAAAATTCTAACTTGTGAGATTATGGCTCTAAAGTTGTCATATTATTTCAGCTACATGTTATTAGATATTTGCAAATATGAACCTTATTTACTAATAAGAAAATAAAAGCATGTTTGGATTCACCTCAATTTCTAGAAAAAAATCAGGATACATATTTATATAAATAAAATAAAATAAATAGAAAACTATTTTTTTACAAAGTCAGATATTTCTACGTACCTTAGAGGTATACTGATGAACTCATTACTGTTTGGGTGTCTATATATTTATATGCATCCAGTTTAATGGAGAGTCCCAGTAAGGGCCCAATTCTGCATTTATTTTATAGGCTTATAAAATTACTGAATATTCAAATTTCTAGAAATGTATATCTATTTTTACTACTCTGTGCAAACATTTTATATGCATCTAGTTTATGATTTTAATCCTTAAAAAAGCTTTAATTCAGATTTTATCTCTATAAGACAATGCAAGAAAATGTGCTTTATATGTTTAATGTAGTAGACTGCTTAAGAGTTAGAAATTCCTTCTTTATGTCTATGCATAACATCACTTTGTTGCTTTATCCGTTTTGGTGGTTAATTTCATGTGTCAACTCAAGCGGGACGAGGGTGCTCAGACATTTGGTCAAGCATTGTTCTGGATGTGTCTGTAAGAGTCTTTCTGGATAAGAACAACACTTACATCAGTCAGCACCCTGACTACAGTATTAGCATGACGCTCCCTAAGGTGAGTGGGCCTCATCCAATCAAATGAAGGCCTGAATAGAGCAGAAAGGCTGAGTAAGAGGGCTTTACCTCTTGCCTGCTAGCCATGAGCTGGGACATCAATCTTTTCCTCACTTCAGACTTGAACTAAAACTTCAGCTTTTCCTGGGTCTTGAAATAGCCAGTTTTCAGATTGAAGGTTTTTATTCTGCTGCTTCTCCGACCTTCAGGCTCAGACTGAAACTACATCATTGTCTCCCCAGGGTCTCTAGCTTGCCCATGGCAGGTCTAGGGACTTCTCAATCTCCATAAATCGTGAGTTATGCCCCCATTTGAAAGGAGGAATGCTTGAAATCAACTCAGAAATAACTCTGTTCTTGAATGAGGCATGCAAGCAGGATGCTTAGAAACATCTCGTATACGTGTGTGTTCTCAGAATGTATGACAGGCAGCACAGACTGATGAGCACCTTCCTTCACTGAAATAACACTGTTCAGAATCCAGTATCCACTTGTAACGCTTATAAGCAACTTTTATTCATGTGCCGTAAGAGAAGGTCTTCCATGCAGCACAGAGTGGTGACCTCATCCTGTCCTCACAGTCCCAGCACCACACCAGGCAGAAGACAGTGGTAGAGGCATGCAAGTGCGAAATGGGCTAGGGAATGCTGTTCTTCCTCAGGCTTAGGATGAAACCTGTGCTCTCCATAAGCACTTGGAAACTATTGTGAGCATGTTGTTCTATAGAGTTTTATTGTATATTGGCACGATGCTCAGACCTATTTCACTTTTATGCTTAAAAGGGTAAGACAGGGGATTTTGGCAATGAAATGAATCAAATTCACTAATAGGCTTCTGAGGTTTAGGTTAAGATTTACGAGTTAACTGAAAAAATATGTGTTATCCTTTTCACTTGTTTTATTATCATAAATGTTCTGATATGCTTTTAGGCAATTGTTAAGTTAGAATTATAAGGAACGCAAGTTCAATAGCTACAGAGGAATTATTTATGGCATTTACTAGCTATCGAAAGCATATATATTTCACAATTGTAACGTTTTGGTGATTTCAAAAAATTAAAAAAGCAAATTATGGTATTTTTAACTAATGATGCTGGAACACCTGGACATACATATTCCAAAAAACAAACAAAAAAAATCTAGATGTACACTTTATACTTTTCATAAAAATTAACTTGAAATGGATAATAGGTCTAAATGTAAAACTCAAAACTGGGACGCTTCTAGAAGAAACAAGAGAAATTCTTAGGTGGCCTTAACTTTAGTGTGACTTTTGAGTGCAGCACAAAATCACAACCCACAAAAGAAAAAAATGGATAGTTAGACTTCATTAAAATTAAAAACTTCTCTGCAAAAGACAGTCAAGAGAATGAGAAGATATGAATGCAAAAAAAATATTTGTCAATGACTTATCTGATAAAATGACTGTTATCAAATACATTCAAGCAACGCTTAAAACTCATCAATAAAAATAAATAACTCAATTAAAAAATGGGCAAAAGATATGCACATACACATCATTAAAGAAGATAAAGAGATAACAAATAAACATATAAAAATATGTTCTACACCATATGCCATTAGGAAATTGCAACTTAAAAAAATCAGATATCATTACACACCTTTTAGAATGATGAAAGTCCAAAATACTGACAAAAACTGGTGACGGTGTGGACCAACAGGATCTTTCCTTCATTGCTGGTGAGAATGCAAATTAGGGCAATCACTTTGGAACACATTTTGACAGTGTCTTATGAAATTAAATGTACCCTTACTGAATGTAAACTTGCTGAATCATGCTTTTGTATTTACACAAATGAGGTGAAACTTGTCCACACAAAAACCTACATAAGAATATTTAGAACATATTTATTAATCATCACCAAAATTCAGTGGCAACCAGGATGTCCTTCAATAGGAAAGTAGATAAACAAACAGTGGTACATTCATAAAATGGAATATTAATCAGCAATAAGAAATGAGCCACAAAAAGATATGGTAGAAATTTAAAAGCTTATTGTTAAGTGAAAAGAAGCTAATCTGAAAACTACATGACATACTAAAAAAAGCCAGAACTATAGAGAAAGTAAAAATATCAGTGATTGCCAGAGCTTTGGGAGGAGGAAGGAAGGAAAAAAATAGGTGAAGCAGGGGGTTTTTAGGACAGTGAAACTATTATTTATGACAATATAATGGTTACATGCTATTATATATCTATCAATACCCATAAAACGTACAACACCAAAGTGAACCCTTATGTACAATATGAATTTTAATTAATGATAATGCATCAATATCGGTTCATCAATTTTAAGAAATGTGCCACACTAATACAAGATGTCAATAATGGGGGAGTGAGGAGTGAGGTAGGGTGAGGAGGTATACGGAGACTCTCTGTACTTTTCAGTTTTTCTTTAACCTAAAACTCCTCTAAAAATAGTCTATAAATTTAAAAAAACAACAACTATGTAATCTACATGTTTATGGATTTTTCTCAATAGACATTTTATTTTCAAAATTATAATGCTACAAGACAGTAGGCATAATTCACCTTACATAGAAAATTCATGTTTGTCTTTAATGGGGTAACTGCGTTTGCTGAGCTGTAAAATTGCTCTACCAGCCCAATTAAATTATAAGAATTAGTAGTTCTTTGTTATTTCCATTTTTTTATTGAAACCTTCATATACATTGCTTTATAGTTTTGTCTCTTCAGTCTAAGTGCAGAATGTGTAGTACTAATTAATTAATTCTGAGTTTCTATGCCATCACTATTTAATTTAACATTGTGTTTATGCCATTTATTCTTTCTCTATAAAAAGATATTATTTCTCTAATCATGACTGACTTCTTTTATTATAGAAAAAATGATAACATGTGCATGATTAAACTAATGTATCCAACCAATGCCAGTCTAAATTAGTTTTAAATGTTTAACATGATTATACCACTTGGCAGAGAAAGTGAGAATCAATATCACTTCCGTAGAACCATGAATTTCAGAGTGAATGAACTTACTTTTGTAGATGGCTTATTTAACCTTTCCATCTCAACCAGTTGTTTTGTTTTTGTTTTTGTTTTTTAACATTTTTAATTTATTTTATTTATTAAAGTGTACTTGGTATTCCGCCCATTTTTTATTAAAGTAACACAAGTGCACTCCTGTATAGAAATTAGTAGTATGAACTATTTACATATATATAAAACATAGATTAGGTTCCAGACCAGATTTTGACTATATTAGCATCATTACTTACAATCAGTATGCTTGTACTCATAATTTAAAAATAATTCAGTTACCAAATAGACACAAACACACAACATACATATGCACACAGAAAACCTAGACAGCAATTTCAAGAAACAAGACCATATCAAGAGCATTATGAAGTGAGTACTCAACAATGTAGAACTGGAACAAAAAAAGCACATAAAGAAATAAAAAAAAAAGCAAAACTCAGTTTAATACTTTCAGGAGATGATTTATCAAATTTATCTAAGTCAGTAACAGGTAAAAATGAGATCATAATTGAGATGGAAAAAATAGCCAACCCTCTATATACACACATCCTTTGTAATGTGACTTTGATGATTACCTTGTAGTCTATTTTATCACCAACAGAAACTTGGCTGGCCTGGTACATGTTGAATATGTTTGATATAAAGTGTGTGGACAAAAAAAGGGGTTCTATGGAAAGTAACCTCGCAGGGTGATCTGTTCATAAATTCCTAACAGGGTGAGTAGTCATGCCCCAGGCATATCATTTCTTTAGTTAAAGGTTTATCTTTGTCTTAAGAAGATGCTGGCAAGGGTTTCTGTGCATCTAGATTAACACACCTTTGAAATGCCTCTTTTTAGACCCCTCAGAAGTAAAACTACCCTCAAAGGAGCACACAATCTTGCTGACTATCCTGTAATCCAATCAACATCTTGCTTTCTCTCACCTTCATGCAGTCTTCCTTATATTCCCTCTTCCAAATGTATAAAAGAAATTGCAAAACTGTCATTCTCTGGAGCATTTGAGATTTTGCTTCCCAGCATCATCATCATCAGTTTTGACTTGAATAAATTCTTACAAAATTCTCTACAAGATTGGACATTTCTTACATCAACACATGCCTTATTTTTATTTTGTTTCAGAGTTCTCACAACTGGAATCTACATTCAGAGGTGTCTACCAAGACCTTTGTAAATCCTTATGCAAATGTGTGCCAAAAATTTCATTCATTGGATTAATAGATTTTAAAAATAATTATTCATTGCTGAAATTAGAGGTGTTTAGTAAGTGTTCACTAAAAAGAGCTTTCATGCTTCACAGTCATTGCATGAACAGGTAACACCTTATATGAACAATTTGCAAAACAGAGACTAATTATCTGACAAATTCTTCATATTAAAATCTTACAAAAAAACATTCTAAGATGAGAGTCCCACTTAATTCAATTAATGGTAGTCAGCTGTAAGCACTGAAAAAAAAAATTGACTGATCTTGTCAATATAACTATGTGGCATCCACCTCAAAGAGAGTCAAAGAAAATTGTCATCTAATTATATATTCCTCACCACAGTATAAAAGTATAAAAAATATGCTTATTAAAAAATGGGAAAGTATTTGACATTATTTTCCTAGGGGAACTAATTGTGAATTAAATTCCATTAAATATTTGTTGAGAACTAAGGATCCATCATTTATGGATCATTGATTACAGGCCAACACTGTGCAATATAAAATAAAATGATTAACTCCATGGCCCTGCCTTCTAGGAGATCAAAGATAAGTCAATGAAACATCAACAACAACAAAAAATCACAAGTCACATAAACTTACTTCTAAGATAAACATAAAAGACACATAAAACATCAAAGAACAAATTTAAAGCAACACACATTGCTTAGGTCTCTGAAGATATGTCTTTGGAAGAACTAGGAAAGTGCCTGATCTAATTGAAGACCCCTTGGACTTCCATTAGAAGCTCAGAAAAATCATTCTCCAGGCAGACGTGATGACCCCCCACGAAATCATGCTCATGTAGCGTCTCTGAGGTGGTTGGCAGGGGGGAGTCTGCAGAAAGGGTACCCATTTGTTATGGAATGTTCTATTTTTTTTTCCTTATTTACAATACAACACATCCTAGGAGAGATTACATCATAAGCCCTCTTCAGATCTTATTGTTATATGTTCATATCAAATTTGTGTTTCTTAGGCAGAAAAGGAATTCCAGATAGATCCCTGTTTGCATCAGCATAAATAAACTGCCGAGAAAGGAAGAGAGTGGGAAATAGGAGCACTAAACTTCATAGACCTCATGTAGTGGATGTCTTTAAATCAAAGCAAACACAGGCGAAGAGTATAGATATCCACTTTATTATTACTTTTTAAAATAATAGATTTCTCAAAGTCTCATCCCATGTTCAACATCAAGGAAAACAAAACAAAACAAAACAAACCTACAGAGTGATCTGGTGACTCACTGTTAAGTTTTTAATAAAATAAGTAAGGCCTTTAATTTAAAATGCTTCAAACTCTAATGTACTTTTTTTTCAGTGAATGTACACTTTATTTGTAAATTAAATATTCATATAAGCTAGATAAATCTTCTTTTAAGAACATTACTTATCGAAATCCTAATTCTACAAATATTATAATTAGTAAATCATTCTTAATTTGACTCATTAATAATTTTGTTACATAAACATGAAAGTTTTTGGCAAAATGAAAGTTGATTTTTCTCTAGTTTTCAATGTTTTAGAAAGCTGATTTTTAAGTGAGTTTTTATTAGTGTAAAATAAATCCCTTTACATCCATTTCTATTTAAAGATTGCATTGTATTCAACCAATGTGATAATTAGGACAAATTTTATAGTATATAGCCTAGTCACTTATTTATTCTTTCACTTGGGAAATGTTCATTCAATACCTATGATGTAAAAGTTTTACTTAATTTAATTCTGTATTTAGATTTGTAACGTTCTCATTACAAAATAGATTCTGAACCTGGTGTTCATGCTAGGCCTGTGTTTGCAGTTGTAAATCACATTTCTTAGTATATATATAACATTTTTAAATTATAGTGATTAGACATTTATATAACTTTACACAGTGATTGCCCCAAAAAACCTAGTAATCTAGTACTATCTGATATCACACGTAGTTATTACAATATTATTGATTATATTCCTTATGCTATACCCTACATCCCTATGACTACTGTGTAACAACAAATTTGTACTTCTTCTTTTTTAATGAGTTTATTTGAGCCATAAATTTGTGCTTCTTAATCTCTTCCCCTTTATCACCCACCCCTCTAAGCCCCTTCCCAGTTGGCAGCCATCAAAACATTGTCTGTATCTGTGAGTTTCTATTTTGTATTTTTGTTCTTTAGATTCTACATTTAAGTGAAATCATATGGCATTTGTCTTTCTCTGACTTCACTCAGCACAATACCCTCCTCTAGTTCCATCCATATTGTTGCAGATGGCAAGATTTCTTTTTTCTTTTTTTGTTTTTATAGCTAAGTAATATCCCATTGTATATATGCATATGGATCACTTCTTCCTTGTTCATTCATCCACTGATGGACACCCAGTATGCCACCATATCTTGGTTATTGTAAATAATGCTGCAAAGAACATACGGACGCACAGGTTCCTTGTAACTAGTCTTTTGGATTTCTTTGGATAAATCTCAGAAGTGGGATTATTGTGTCCTTTTTTTGTCTCTCGTTATAGCCTTTGTTACGCATTTGAAATTAAGGAGAAAAAGTAAGGAAGATCACATGATTGTAGGAGAAAGAAAAGTGGGAATTAGGTTACAGGATAGTTAACAAGATTATGTGCTCTCTTGAGAATGGTTAACTTTATTTCTAAGGTGCCTTAACCTACATGCACAGAATCAATGGACAGGGCTTGCTTGAGGCAAAAATAAACCTTTCACTAAAAAAGTTATAAGCCTGGGGCATGATGACCCACTATGACCTGTTCAGTTATAAATTTATGATCAGATCACCCTGTGATGTTACTTTTTATTAGACTTATGATATCACCACATTTTCATCCATACATTCTTGTGGCTAAACATTCTTCTAGGGCCCAGATGCAAAAAACTCAGATCTACGTATTACCGAACTAATCCAAATACAAATTCCCAATCCTTAGGACAACTTAAAAAACAACTGGTTATTTATTTTGAGTTGCAAGATGTTGCCCCAAAAGTAAATATTTTATCCTGAAACTTTGTCTCCATGTACAATACACTTGTGGACTAAGATTTATCTGATTTCCGCCTCCCTGAGGCTACTGCTGATAATGACTGTTCCTATGACTAATTACTTCCTAGAATGGTTAGACATATACTAAAGTTATGGCTTTTTAAAGTAAGTTATCACAATCCTAGGTTTAATCATATTTGTTTTCAAGATTATCAAAATTATAAACAGTATAGTCTATATAATAATTGAAACAATTTCCCGTAAAAACATCACATTCTTCTGTAAATTCTGAAAGGTACAAATACAGAAAGAAAAACATTCATAATATCTGTCTGGTAGAATAGGTAAATATTTAGTTAAACTTAATTTTCTTTTGCTAGAAATGTATAGCATCAAGTAATAATCAAAAACCAGTCAAAAATGTATCAAAATATTAGAGTCATAAATAAAAGAACATATTTTCAAAAGTCGGAATACTAGACAGAGTTTACACAGAAGTGGAAATTGCTTTAAACAAACTCTAGGTTGCTTCTGTCTTCCTAGACCTTCTCCTCCAAGACATTTCCTGATCTTTGTAGCTCAGCAAGCAGCTTGCCCCAACAGAAAATACCTCTCAACCTTCTGACTTTTCTCCATCATCATTTTTCTTGACCCTTTCTTTCAAGGTTGCATTTTATATTTTGATGGATTGAGTTTTAATATTAGAAAATATGTCAATCAAAAAGGTTAGTTTCCATTTCAGAGAGAAAGCAGCCACCTGGTTGGTAATGGGTGGGTGTCGGGGATATAGCTGGCCGACCCTAGCTAAAACTCTTCAGAGAATTTCCATTGTTCGTAGCATAAAGATCAAAAGTTTCAATATGGTCCAGGAAGCCCCACATGATCTGAAGAGTTTTCTAGCTTCCTCAGATGACACTTTCCTTCTCAATCAAACTCTGTATTTTTGTTAACATACTCTGAGAGGTTTCAGTTGGGTTGAGATGTATTCAGTACATGAACTCTTTCTCCCTTCTCACAGGCCCACAGCAGCTGTTACAACACCGTTTGTACACAGTAATGCAGGTAGCCTCTACCAATAGTTCAGAAATGATTTATGAGATTAAACCTTTTTATCATCCGAAATCTGAAATTCTATAAAGTTAAAATTCTCTGGAACAATTAAGTTACTAAGAACTATATAGTGATCAAAAAAAAATCTCAAAAGCTTTCTCGGTAAAATCTGGAAAGGATGGCATGTTAATAGCTGTCTTCCCAGTACCATTTCTATAAACTAAATGAAGTGACTGAATGTAAATACAACTAGGAAATATGGAGAGAACAATATCAGCAACCAGAAATTAGTGAGATGTATGGAATTTTGGAGATTAGATTTTTGCATGTAGGAGAAAAGTGAAATAATGCTTAAGGCGAATCACTATCATCTTTCCTAGAGAAAACAAAAATGCAGTGTTTTTAAACACAAGCCTAGAAAACTCCACTGGTATTTCCAAACTGGAAAGCTAGAAATAGCACAAGTCATAACAGGAGGAAGCTCTTCATATGAATTCTTTTCACCAACTGGAGAAGGTCAATAACTGGCATCTAAAAGCTGGGAGGCAGTCAATTCTCCGACACAAAATTCTAAGAATGGATAAAATCTTGTTCCTGCTCACAATCTAATTGTATGCATTAACTATGGAACAATGTGATCTTTTATTTTTTTTTAATTTTGTATGGATATTTAAGTTTAATAGTGATTCCATTTCTACAATTATATTACAGTGTAATTCTAGTAGAAATTAATAAAAACATCAAACAATTAGTCAAATACATGGAATACTCTTTTCGATCAGGCCTAAAATCAAGATCCAGAGGCAAAAGTTGAACTAGATGGAACAGTAACGTATGTACACATCACAGATGATATTATGACACAGGGAGAGGTTCATCTGCAGTTTCCCTGTTCAGAAGTTTCAAAGGGTTTCAGCCAAATAGTCTTCACAATGTGACCTGGTGGAACTACTTCCTGCTTTTGCTGAATTCAAAGAAATCTCTATAATCAGTGTCTTAAAATTGGAAGTGAGCTTGCTGTGAGAAAATAGTAAATGTTTATTTACCGGATGGAAAAATTGGAAACTAAATAATCCCAAATCCATATTTATTTTGATCTTGTATTTTGTCTGACATTTACACAGAAACTAGAACTAGATATATGGTATGAAATCAGGAGACTGCCACACACTAAGGAAAATTCTGTTTCTGGCAAGCAGACAGTGTTTGGTTGGAAAAGGTCACTTATATCTGCAGAGCTTGTTGGCTCTAGAATATTTATAGACCCTGCAGCTGCAGTTTGGCTCATAATTTAAGTACTGTAGAAACTCTCCACATCTCTGTGAGGCGTCCAGGATTCATACAGGAAATAGTAATTTGCTCCAGACAGCAAGGTAGTTTTTTTGTTTTGTTTTGTTTTTACTTAAATATTTCTAAAGTTACATCCATTTTTTAAAAGTATTTAGCCAAAGTAACTAGAAAAACTTAATGTAAAGGAGAAATTCCAGCCTGTTCCTAGCCTCTTTCTCAGAAAACTCAATCTTTAACATGCATTTTGGCATTGCAAGGCAATCCTTAGATGCTTCATTTTAAATCTTGATTGATTCCATTCAAATGTATGTTTATATTTTTAGAAAACAATAGGAAAAACTATTTCAATAGATTGTAGAAAGATTTCTTGTAAATTCCATTTTCATGTGGAAGGAGGTGGAAATAAATAGGCAGAAACATAAACCACAGGCTGAAGATCAAGGAGGGTTACTCACTCTAAAAATTCCGTGGAAGGATTTTCAGTGTAGACAGACGTATTTTGAAGGACTGAGACAACATATACAGATAGTGTAAAAAGACAGCTGAAGCTTCCCATGGCTTAGGAAAATGGAATGCATTGCAATAGAATGACCTGAAAAAAAATTAAATGCTTTCCTGGTCAAAGAACAGTGTTTTCCCAGTGGTATAATGTAAAGAACCAATACCAGGATGTAGGCTCCCTGGAGGGCAGGGTGTAAGTTTTCCTTACTCCTGCAACCTAGCACTTGTCTTAGAGCCTGTCCTCCCAATAATGATGTTCAGTGAGTATCTGCTCATGATAAGAATGCCCAATAAAGCTGGAACAGATAAAAATTAAAGAAGAAAAAAGACAATTCCTTGTTAGTTGTAGCTGCGGTTAAGGTAAAGTCTTGTATATTTGAAAGCAGACTTTCAAAAGTGTATGTTGACTCTGAAGAAACCTTAGGGGCCGTGGTCATTTAGCAATATTATTGCCAACACAATAGAATGAGCCAAATAGTATTCTATTGTTTTCTCATTATCCCCCAAGTGTCTTGCACATGGTATGAGCGCTCATTTAGTCAATGCTTAAAGGCTAAATACATTTTTTAAAGGGCCAGGTCGAAGATATTATTTTGTATTACATGTCACTAAGAGGTATGGCAAGTATTAATCACTGACCCACGAGAAGCAGGTGACACACACATACAGCATAATTACTGGAGGGTTGCATGTAGGCTTTATTTACAAAAATGTAGGCCGGGTGTAGAAAAACCACAGGGAACAATGCAGCAACACAGAAGCAGACTAATCAGCATTGCCTTTAATAAGACAAGAGGGGCAAGTGATCACCTGGACCGAGATGGCTGAGTGTAATAGAAAAGGTCACTTGAAGGGAAGCACTAATCTCCCGATGGACACTGTGGTCTCCAGGTGAGAGAGCCAGAGAAGTATGTGTACTGACCCCATTCTCCTATTTCACCATTGGCCAAATCCAGCTGGTATTAAGAGGGTAACACATTATTTTACTATGTCCTGTGTTATTTTCCTTACCATGGGAAGAGTAGAAAGTAACTTTAGGGATCAAGTGGATCCTAGGAAGCATAATACTAAACACTTAACAATGGACGATTCTCCATTATATGCAAAATATTGTTTTTCTCTAGGGTATCTGATTACATGTTTACCCAAATTAATTGTTTATTGGAATACTATATAATAGTCTCCTTAAAGTTCTAATTGTTTCAAGAATATTTTGGGTTTGTTTTTTTTTCCCATAGATCTGCATCTATCAGATTGAAGTGTACTAGACTAGACTAATGATTGAATCAGCATATTCATAATGAACAGAACTTTCCATCACATATTCTAAAAGTTAAAAAGTAAGTTCTCACACTACAAAATCTGAACAAGTTCTTAGGATTCTTTGTTCTTTTGTTCTTTTAATCCCCTGCACAATCTAGCTAAAAGAGTACTAAGTTCTTAAAATTGGTTGTCAAGTTTTAGATCTTATAAAGATTGAAATTTCTTTTCCTGTAATAGGACATTATGAATTCATATTTGTGAAGTACTTAGGAAGTAATTCAATTAATATGTATTATAGCCATTGGCCATTCATCTGTTTCATTCTAGTCTTTCATTTTTATGATCACAAAGAGTCATAGGGGTGCTATGTGCAATTTGAAATTGCTCTAAAATCCGAAAGAAAAAGATTGCTTGCTACTTCAAACTGTCTGAAAAAATGATTTATGGCTACATTTCCTCAGGGGAACCTTATCATTTTGGACTTCAGACATACATTGATAGTAAACTCTTAAGCCTCTTCATTTTTGTAAGTAATTAAATATAGATCAGACTTTGTAAAGGTTTTGACTAGCGTGGACTTTAGAAGTCATCTATTTCTTTCTTACCCTCACTACTTTATTTGAGGTTGAGGAAGCTGAAGGTCACTGTTGGTATCAGGGTAATGCTACCTTTTCAAATTTGGACCTGGGTCTTATCCACCATCCTAGTGGTTTTCAAAATGGAGGATTATTTGGGAATTTGGGGACTCCTAATAGAGGGAGTTATTGAGAAAGGGACAAAAGGCATAGACACTCTGCACCCTGTCTTCATTCAACCAGAGTCTCCTGACGTTATTTATATGTCAGCTTTATGATTGTATCCATTTTTTTCTTTGGTATAATTTTATATGGTTTTAAGCACATGCCATATTTTAAAGTAGTACTCTGCCACCAAAATATTTTAAAACTTATGCACTAGAAAATAATTCCCAGAATGGCCAAAATATTTGACATCTAGTCGTCCTCTGTAGCAATTGTAGCTATAATGGATGTCATCAGTCCCTAGTGAAGAATATTCTTAATTTTGAAGACATTAAATAAAATTGTGGTTCTAGCATTATCTGCTTCATCATGACCTCTGCTGGCAACTGTTCACAGGAAAATGTATAGGAAATGAGTTTTAGGAGGTGGTCAAAATGCAAAATAGGTTTCCCAGACTCGGAGATGAAAGCAGGAGCTTCCAAATAGAGTCTAGGCATATAAACATAAGCAGTATTAGCACTTCAATGATGTGTAGATTGAGTTGCAGAACAGAGTGATGGAAAGAATATCAAGAAACAAATTGTGGAACACATGAGAACAGGGAATTTTGGATCTAAATTATTTAGGATTACATGTTGTGAAAGTAAACGAATTTGGATTACTGAAATTTGGGAACTTTCAGAATGAAAAATGCCCACTGCTTTTAGACCTAAAATAGAAAAATGTGAAATTAACAAAGACCTTGATTTTTAAAGATCCAAAATAATTCAAGACCATGTTAGACTAGCTACTTAGTATACAATAAAATTGTTAGTTAGACAGCATGAGTCAGTGCAACACTCAGATATGGCCATACCATACTTTTCTTTATTATTTGAAGGTAGCCATCTGATTGTTACTTTTTTTTTTTTTTTTTTACTGCTTATAACCAAATAGCTTTTAACATAGCTAAACTCACTAATACAGAGAAAACACTGACTGCTTAAACAGCTCTTGGGAATGGGTGTCTATTTCTAAATATAAACTTAGTCTAATCCTCACATTCCAAAATATATAATAATGTACAAAGTCAAATAGATGGACAAGCAAACAGTCAATTTATCTTTAAAATGAGAATTATTACAGTATTAAGATGAATATGTCAATCTAAAATAAGACACAAAAAGGAACCATAATTTGATAATTAAAAATTAAAAGCTTATAAACAAAAAAAGACATATAAAAAAAAACTAAATTATGTGGTTGATACAGGAAATCCACAGAATAGTCATCATTTCCCATATGGTCCATTGCCTTTCTTTACTATATCACTGATATCGCCCCTACAATTTGCCAGAATTAGCCTATGGGGCCCAATGGAACTGGTTTCTTCAAAATGTTCTTACCTTCAACCTCTTCCCTCTGCGTTCTCTTTACCTTCAATCTTGTCAGTGCAATTGAGTTGTATAGGAAGTTGTTTTATTTATTTATTTTTTTAATGTCCATATATCCATTCCCAGGTAAATTAATTCAGAATCTCTGAGGTTGGAGCATGGCTTTTGCTGGCTGGATTCTACATTCAATCATGGTCTACTATGTGTGGTTCCATGGGAACTGTTAGTGCTCCATTTATGCTATATGATCTGAATTCCTTGAATTTATGATCAAGATTTATATATATATTTGTTATTTGTGATAGCTTTCCCTGTTCCATGTTATAGTGTTCACTATATCTGCCTATAGTGTATCATGGATGAAAAGGTCAGCCTCTTCTGTTTTAACAATTATTCATCCTTGCTGCTAATTCTTATGCTTTTGCTGCCTAACTATGGTAGCTTTATGTACCCAGTATGAAACTGACTAACTATATAAACACAGTCAGTTTAATACATCTGAGCCTGATGGCTCTTATTAGTAACTGGAAATAATACTTATTTTGCAGGATAGTTTAGTTTTTATATTTTACAGTTGTATAATAGGGCAAAAATATAATCTAGAAGGATATAAAATCTGCAAACTCAAACTCTTATAAAATGCCAGTTACCTCAATCTGAATGATAGCTTTTGAAAAGAGCGTTTAAAAGTGAATACTGAGATTAACCTCTTCCACTTTAATCTCAGTAAGACCCATATTAGATTCCTGACCTACAGGATTTGAAATAATATTTTGTTTGTTTTTAAGCCACTAAGTTTGCAGTAATTTGTTATAGCTGCAATATAAAACCAATGCAGAAAGGGAGAGACACTCTAAAAGGGGTGCTATGAATCCTATCACATACACATCTAATATCAACTGTATTATAGTGGTTGATTTTGTCAAACTCTATCGGCATGCCCTACAGTTATAAAGTAGATAGATGGATAGATGATAGATAGATAGATAGATAGATAGATAGATAGATAGATAGATAGTTGGATGATAGATAGGAGATAAATGATAGACCTCAAAATAGCCTCAAAAAATTGGATGTTCAAAGTATCTTTCTTTATGGTTTACTTTTGTTTATTAAATTTATTAGGTGGTTCATGATGTACTTTTGATTGCCTTAAGAGCTTAGATTTTTTAGATGTATGTACTCTACATGATATTTTATATAGATAAAATTAGTGAAAGTTTAATTATGTATATGTATAAATTATATATATATATATATATATATATATATATATATATATATATATACACACACACCAGGGTGACACACATATACCAGGGTGCCAAAAAAATGTATACACATGACTTGTATTCATCTATTATTATTGGTATATATTTAGTATTACAATTTTAATAGTTTTTTCCTTTCTTAAAATGTGTATACATTTTTTGACACCATGTGTGAGTGTGTGTGTGTGTTTATCCCCAGTTCCTGACACAAAGATCCTAGCACATTTGTAAACAGAGGTGCTGAAAAATTTTTCTTTCTAGTCTTTAGACTTTGAACCCTGTTCCTGACACTGAGCTCCTAAGATTTTTATAATTTCTTGAGCAATAGGCATATTTACCACAGCATATCTAATTCTTTGGAATTTCCTGGGTGATAGGAACATCTTTTATTCTAAAGAAACAACTTGGTGGGCTCTTCGATGGGGGCTGGTAACCACAAAGACTAAACCATGATTAGAAGCCTGGAACTTTCAGCCCCATCCCTCATTCTCCAGAAAGAGAAGAGGAGCTCCACATAGAGTTAATGGTTAATCATGCCTACATCGTGAGGCCTTCATAAAAATCCAAGTAGTACAGAGTCTGGAGAGCTTCTGGGTTGGTGAACAAATCTACATGTGGGGAATGTGGCAAACACCACATCCATGGGGACGAAGCTCCTGCACTCAGGACTCTTCCAGACCTCTCCCCACATACCTCGTCATCTGACTGTGCATCTTTTATCATTATTTTATAATAAACAGTAAACAAAAGTATTTAACAAGTGCTGTGAGCTGGTCTGACAAATGATCAAATCCAAGGAAGGGGTTGCAGGAACTTCCAGTTGGTAGCCAAGACAAAAATAATTTGTGAGTAACCTGGGGACCTACTACTCACAATTAATATCTAAAGTGCAAGCAGTCTTGTGAGACAGTCCTTAACCTGTGGGAAGTGTGCTAACCTTGGTTAGTGTCAGAATTGAATTGAATTGCAGGACACTCAACTGGTGTTGGAGAATTGTTTATGTGTGGAAAACCCACATATTGGGAGACCAGAAGTGAAGTAGCATTGAGTAGAGAAATATCCCATGATTAGTGAGCAAGGGAGAAACAATATTGTATTAAATTCATTGTGTTATGTTTTAAAGCAGGCAACATTATTTTGTAATATGAAGGAATGATAATATCTAAATTGTGTCTTTTTTGTGTGTGCATTCAAATTTTACTATAATATTTACTAAAAGGGTGTAGACTTTTACTTAAATTTGGAACAATTATGTGGAAAGTTCAGACAAAATCAGCATGTGGGCTTTTGCTTATCTCTAGAATAATTATATGGATATTTTTATAAATCCAGAACAAATAGAATATTGATTTTCTATTTCCCCTTTGTGTATATTGGAAGTCAATCTCTATTTTGGAAAGAATGAGCCAAACTATTAAAATGCATCAAAATAAGCGCAGCAGAGAAACTGGGAAAAAATAAAATTTTCTTCTTTGTATAATTAATTGATTACTAAACAGGAATAATGAAAAAGTTATTAAATACTCAATTGCATTCTTTCAAAAATTAGAACAGATGTATAATTAACATTCAAAATAAGCAGAGTAGTTACTGTAAACATTGAAAATGAAAATGCTAAACTTTGTAAATTCAGAATTGACCATTGATTTCATCTCATGAAGAGTGGTTAAAAATATCTAAATATAGTAAAATAGAAATAATTTGAGGTATTTACCTCCAATTACTCAGGATGACCCCCTAATCTTCTTAATCACATAATACTGGACAAAGAAATGTGAATTTAGCATTGGAGATTCATATTGTAAATAAAAATCACTCCTCCAAAAAAAAAATAAATAAAATAAAACAAAACAAAACAAAAATGATTCTGGTAATAATAACTCATGAACTATGGTTTTTATGGACTGAATTCCATCCTCCCACCAAATTTCATATTTTGAAGCTTTATCCCCCAATGTGACTACATTTAAGGAGAGAGAGAGTTTTTAAGAAGATAATTAGGATTAAATGAGGTTATAAGGACGAAGGTCCAATTCAGTAGGACCGGTGTGCTTATAGAAAAAGGAAGAAACACCAAAACTACACACAGGAAAGTTCATGTGAGAACATAGAGAGAAGACAGCCATCTGCAAGCAAAGAAAAGAGGCCTCATGAGAAACTAAACTTGCTAATACCTTGATCTTGCACTTCCAGCCTCCAGAATTGTTAGAAAATAAATTTATGTTGTTTAAGCCACCAAGTCTGTAGTACTTTGTTATGGTAGCCCTAACACTCTAATGCAATGCTATTCATCACTCATGTGTTAAGACCAAAGAAATATTTAAAGCAAAAGGTGTTTCTTACTGCCTCGTGTGCTATATACCATTGTGCGATGTATTTAATATTATTCTTATGGGGTTATGTTAAAACAATAGATCAACAGCATAATTAAATATGTTATGTATTTGCAAGAAGCTCATCATATCAAAAAACATTGCCAGTGCTTAATACATTCACTCATTGTTCAAAAAAAGAAAAGAAATTTGAGACTTCATTACATACACTGTATACTACTAGAAATTACACATTTGAGGGTGATTCAGAGCCAACATGGATGGAACTTATACCTGTTCCTAAAATTTCTGCAGTGTTTCATAAATATTAAAAACTAAACTCATTTCAGTGGACTTGATGGGAAAGCATTAGTTTTTATCATTCAAGGACAGTGCATAGGATTCTGTTTTTCCTATTCTCCTTTATCCAAAGCATCCTTGGTTTATGTAGTCTATACTCTTTACTTTGTCTAAACATCCTTTTGAAGAAAGGATTTAAGGATGAAAATAAACTTGAAACTACTGCTGAAATAATACACTCACTAGGTCAGCCATAGTTTACTTATACATTAGTGAAAATGTATAGTGAAAATATTGACTATATAAACAAAGATCAAAATATTGAATAACCTATCACAAATAACCTTCCAAATGTATTCGACACAAAGAGTTTTATCGACTTTTTTTTTTTTTAACTGTAAGAAACCATGTTAAACATGCATGACTTACCTTAAGTGTTTACAGAAAGAATCTCAGGTTATAAACTACATATACTCATGGAGCAACTGTCTGGGCAAAAGACACAGTACACCAACAACAGAAAAGAGATATGTTTCTTCATCCTTCCACTAGTGGTCCCACAAGATGTGCTCTGTCTAGATCTCAAACTGCCAAGGGCATGTGTATAAAGCACCTGGGTACCAGGTCCCAGGCAGGAAGTTCAAAGTCGGCTCCTGGTAGGAGTTCATCATAGTTAACTGGTCACATATTCACACTCCAGCTACCTGAACAGTCTTAAATAGCAAAACCCTCAAAGTTCCAGTGAAACCAAGTGCAAAGCATAAATCCAATTACTATTAGTAAATAATGGTGACAGGCCAGTACATCATGCCCTAAAATAACTCATGAAACTATGGTTATTCTACATAGTTAATATATTCTGTACTGTTCCTTGTGAGTTACTATAATGCTTTAGGAAGTTCTGTTTAGTATTTCATGATATAGAAATACATGGCTGTCACAATCGTTTATCATCTGGCCCCTATTTATCTTTCTAGTTTTATTTGTTTTACCTACAACCCCCTTACCCCCTTTAAACGGAGGCATCAGTCATAGGAAAATCGTTTTAGGGTCCACATGCCTGGGAGTTTATGACAGGCAAGTTCAGAGCAGCTGGTCACCAAAAACATCTTCTTTGAAAATATATATGAATAGTTCCCTAACTCACAACTGTGCTACTATAAGTAGCACAAAATGGGTATAACAAAATTAACATAAATTTTTCGTGTTATGTTGTTTCAAACAATTGAGCACTCAACCATTATTTATTGGACACAAACTGTACAAGGCAATATTGGGGACATTCAGATTTTTTAGATTTTTTTCAACAAATAAAGTCAACATGAGGTAAAATATAGATATACATTTGGGGTATTCATAAACACTTATATGGTGCCGATATTTCTCAATGATTTACTTACTCTTCTTATAAACATTTTGTAGGTGAGAAAACAGGGGTGATTAATCATAATATAATTAAGTAATTTGTCCAATGTCACACACTGAGCTGTTGGTTCTGGTTGATAATCGAACCCCAAATAATCTGCCTTTAAGTCAATTATATTAACCAATACATTATGCTGTCTCTTGATATAATTACATTTTGAATTTAATAAATATATAAAATATTGTTAAAAAGCATTCTCACACAGTGATTTTATTATTTAAAGAGCTAGCTAAAGTTAAAGGACAACAAAGATTAGAAACAGCTTTATTCTGAGGTATCTATATTTTTATTTCCAGTCAGTCAAAGCCCTGGACTGAAGGTTACAGAATTATATAGAGTTTTGAATCACACTGAAGTTTCATAAGCCAGTGGTTAAAACGACAGACAGATGTTCCACACCACCAGTCACTCACAAGAGGACAAATGGCACTGATTGGATTAGAAATAGAAAGACTAATGCATTTTTGCCCTTAAGGGTCAGAAGACAAATAGATCTTTCATCTCTGCAAGTGAGCACAACAAGCAATCCAAAAGCATTATTTTCGTAAGGTACTTTGTGGAATCTGTTTCATTTGTCACTGGACCTAGTGGTTGAGGCTGGCAAAAATTAAGTTGAGGTTCAGACCCAGGATAGGTGGCCCGTTTTGAGAGCAATACCTTAGGTTTAAAGGTGATTCACATCCTCCCAAACACTTAGCAGCAACGTCTATCCCAAATTACCAATTCTTCAAATTGCAGTATGGTTTAAAGGAGGAGTGAGGCTTGGCTACCTGAAGAAATGGGGGGAAAATGAAATTTTTTCTCAAAGCAGATAATAAACAATAATATCGCATATCAATTATATTCATCTCTGTGAAATTTTCTTTTTTTTTTAATTTTACATTAAACTGGAAAGTGAAGCAACTCTTTGTCTTAGATACTATTTGGTTTCTGGATAGAGAATTTTTCAGAAGGTAATTTTGTAACCTAAAAAGAGAAGATAAAAAAAGGAAGCATCACTGTCAACTATAGACTTCCTGTGACCATCGAAATGCATCAGCAATTAGAACAGAGTAACTTGAAAAGCATGGTGTCTGTGGCATTGATAGACAAAATAAGTACCATACCATATATATTTTTATGAGAGCTTGGAGTATGCAAAGTACGTGTATTTGATATGGTCAATCCTTAAATATCTGCAGTAATTAAAAAATGACTAGGTGACCTTAGTAAACCAGCATCTATAACACTAACACTGAGTACATATGGAGCAATCAGAACATGAATATGGCCTACGAATATATATGTAAAACAGCTTCAAGCATTATAGTATTCTCAAATCAAATTGTTTTGTTTATCTAAGTGATGAGCCAAATAAAGTGGATTCATTGTTAGGTAGCAAGTGTATGCCAGCATAAGAACATGTGACAAGCACAGTTTTAAGCACTGGGAATATAATAGTCTTGATCTTGTGTAGCTTACATTTAAGTAGAAGAGACAAAGTCTAAAGAATATAAAAATACGTATGCTCAGTTCCATAGGGCAGACTCTCGGGTAGCATGTTGCAGGAAGGTCTCTCTGAAAAGGTGAGTGTAGATTTCTCACCACCCCCTGCCCCACCAGCTGCACTGCTTATCTTTCTGCTTCAAACCAAAGTGACAGTATGTTACCATAATTACGGAGTTTCTACACTGCAGGTACAGAAATATATGGGCACATTTTTGTGAATTGACATTTTGCAAAATGCGGCAAACATTTTCATTTTTACTCATACATTAGAAAAGGGAAGTCTTGAACAGGGTATGCATTTCAAGTTTGAGCAGGTTGTAAGAGAATTTCAGCATGTAAAACATGTTTAAATTTAATCAACAGTAACTTGTTGGGTTTTTTCTTTTATTATTCATTTTATTTTCATATAAATTAACTTCCAAAAAAATAAATAAAAACGCTGAATACAGTATTGCATATAGCCATCTTTGTTAAATGCTATATTACTTTATTGAAGAATATTAATATACATATTGGAGGGAGTGAAGGGGACAGAAAGACTACAAAACTGTAACCAAAAAACACGTTTAATGTTTCATGGGTCTCAAGAGATGTGTATATATATCATCTCTAAAAAGTGGGCTGGGGAGATATCCTGGACACCTAGTGAATTTCCATTACCAAAATGAAAACCTAAATGTAGAAAAATATTTTTGCGACAAACTTTGGGTTTGTTTTAAATTAGGAAAAAGAAAAGAAAAACAGTACATAAATCATGATAAATATAAAGCTCCCAAACAATGAAAACACATTTTAATAAAATGTGTTATCAGCATCAGATTCTCCAAGTTTAGCTCAACCCAAAGGTTTATACTTTAATAATTTTATTTGTTTTTCCCAGACTCTAAGCATTATATAAATGTGTATGCCTGGAGCAATTTCTGTTTCCAAATAGAATGTAGAAGGTAACCACGAGTCACTGTAACAATTAGGGAAAAAAAGTTAAAATATTATCAAATATAGTTTAGAAATATCAGATAGCCACAGAATCAAGGAGGGGTATATAAATTACAATTCCAGAGAGGAAAGATCCCTTCAGGATATAGTATATGCATTAAATCAGAGACTTTGCATTGTGTTTCTAATTGGAAGAATATATACGAGATCAGACAATTAATTTTGCGAACTTTCCACTGTGCACGTACATGGTGGAAAGTTTGCGAACTTAATTATCCAACCACATATGTCTGGGATCTGAGGGGTGAAAACAGGAGCACCCAGTTATTCCACTTATTGCTGGAATTTTGTTCTTCCTGTCTTTGCAATTTTTGGCTATGCATGACTAAAACTTTAGTCATCAAAGGAAGACTCATTCTTGTCAGTGAACATGAAAGGGGTCTCGATACACTACAAATTGTGACTGTTTGCAAGATATCTTGGACTTCTTGTGGTCAGGGAATAGACTGCTTGAATAGGAATCGCCATGCAGTTAGGGAGAATTGACTCTAATCAACAGATAGTGGTTCAGTGCTTTATTCAGTTGGGGACAGAGAGGAATGTGTTGGAACTCATGTAACTATTGCTGACTCCCAGTTGTTCATGCATCCATTGCCACTGTGAATGGACATGAGCACACCTTACCCTGAATAAAAGTATAGCTACCAAAGACTCAGATCCCTTCTGTAATGATGGCCTGGGTCATACTAATCAATAAGTCACCAAAACTATTGAAGCAATAGCTGAGTTAAGGGAAATTTAGAATGAACTGTTCAGCTGGAGGAGGGACAGTTCCGGTTGCAACCTGAAGACCATCTGCAGATAAAATGTGTAGTTCAACCTATTAACCCTCCGCTTCTAAATTGTGGGTAAGGAAGAAAAAGCTCCAGCAAATAGAGAGGAGCTGTTCTCTAACCCCACCTAGAAAATAGATCTCTGTGTTGCAAGTGGCAGACTGTATTCACCATGAAAATGTAACTCAGACCTGCTTCTTCTGGGAGCTCGAGTGACAGATGGCCTAGTGTTTCCCTCCTGTTATGCAATACATAGGAGACAAAGACAAGAGAGAGAAACCTTCAACATACATAAGACAGGTATTCCACTCCAGACATTTGCCAGTTTATGAAACTTCATGTCGTTAAAGTATAAAGAATTAAGCTCAAAATCTCTAGAGATAAACATTCCAGAAGAACTGACAAAGATCTGCCAGGTCCTGAGAGGTGTATATCTAAGGGATGGGGTGCAGGAGGGCAATGTGAAATCTACCAGACTCAAGTACTTAGGAGGCAAATTCCCACTGAAAGTCTCACATGCACATCAACTCACGCTTTCAGGACATTATCAAAGATGGATTAAGTACAGCTGCAACCCATCCCTGAAACAGCCATTTTAGTATGACAATGAGATGACCATCCACATCTTCTATCTGTTGATGAAAGAATGGACAAAGTCTCCCAGGGAATAAACAATGGACTCAGTAGAGAAAAGGATCCATGTATTGAAAGGGAGTTCAATACAAGTTATCTTCAGTGAAGCACCAAGATATTTATTTGTTAACTGTTTCATTTCTACCAACTCTATACCATCTTTTGGGATGGCTTAAAATATAATTGAGTTCCCCTCAGATTGGATAATATATTACACCATAAATCAGTGTAAAACGACAAGAGTCCAATAATCGGTGCTGGTGAATGAAACTTGTTGCTACCTTAGTGACTGGTGATCAGATAGCTCATTTCTGTGCTAGGCCAACATCCTCTTGCTCCTGCACGTTATCATTTCTCAGGTGCACTGTATGCATAAAGCTACAAAATGATTGTAGTTAACAAGATGCCACTGAAACTGAGCCCCAAATCTAGCTCGGAACCTAGTGAGAGTTAAAACTAAAGGAGGAGCTTCATAGATTTCATTATCAAGCACAGAAGCATATTTGCAAACAGCAGAGCTTTGTGCTTACAAAGGAGAAAAGAGCCTGTTTGGGGTCATTTATTTTGGAATTGCTCTTTTAAAAGCTAATTTCATTTTAGCATTGGGAGGACAATTTGGTTCTTATGTTTTGATAAAGGCATTGGAATACTATTAAAATTCTAGCAACTCCACGGAGGTTACAAAACTTTCTTTAGGCACAATCCCTGTCTTTGGAAACAATCCGTGATGAATAATAAATGACGGAACAAATTTGAATGAATTAATTCACTCAACAAAAACTTATTGAGTAAATGCTGTGTGCCAGATGTATAGTAGGTATAAATCGTCTTATGCTACAGCAAGTCAGCTAGAATGCAAAACTAATCAACAGAAAACAGCAATTGGTATTTAAAATGTCTATTTAATCTCCAAGCAAAGTTTCAAATCTAGTGAAACTTCAGAATAGTTTATGACTAATTTATCTATTATTAATTATAAGACCTCAAAATATAGTGGCTTAAAAACATCTATATTTCATAAGGCAGGTGTTTTAGGGCTTTTATAGTAGCTTGATCATATTAGGGAACCAGACTTCTCTCATCTTCTACTCTTCTATCACCATAGGCCTCAGTTCACAATGTGTGAAAGAGTTCTAGCCACTGGGACAAAAGAAAGAGAAAAAAGGGATGTTACACATGTCATTTGAAGGAGAGGAACTAGAATTTGACCATATCATTTCTGTTTATATCTCATTACCCAAAACAGAACATTAGGTCACATCTAATGAAGACAGAGAATATAGTGTTTACCTGGACGGTCGTGTAGATCCTTCTTTCCACAATATAGTACACTCATCTCCAACCCAATGATGGTAAAACAAGGACTTACTATACCAAGGTAAAATTCCACAGTGTCTTCATGATACACAATCATCTCCAGCAGGTTTTCTACCCAAATACAAAACTAAATCCTCTTCCATATAAAATATAAAATAGAATACGGTCATAACTACCATAATATTCCCATTTGGTAAATGGAAGCATAGGAAACAAACACCATGTACTCCAAAGCGATTGCCAACACACATTAGGCATGAATGTGAAAAGTCTCTGCCTTAGGATTTGAGGAATCCCCTATAATGAGTTTATATGGTAGTTCTGTGCTCTGCTGCCTTGGAGATTCTTCTTGGCTCATTTTACTCTGTAGTCACATCTATGATAGTGAAGGTGGAGGGAAATTATATCTTTGAGAGCCACCCAACATTTTCAACATTTTTACATGATCCCTGTGGGATGTGCTTCACAGGCTTTTGTAGTCCAGGCAATTATGGTTTGGTGGCTCATTCATTTATGCAATACAGTTCTCACAAAATACATGATAGAATTCCAGTTAACTTGCTTCTAATAAGTTCTACATGCAAATGACTACAACAAAGATCATATCTTTAAGTAGCCGGTTTATTTTGTTGTGTGTCCATTTTAATTTCTGAAACCCCTTTTCTTTGGCATTATTTTTTTTTTTATTGGCCTCAGAACTCCGCCATCCCTCTCTATCAACATAATGACAATAATTTGAAGCAGGTCTTCAAAGTGACAGTTAAAATGAGATACCACTCTGGGTAGAAGAATAGAAAGGGAATCCCTCAGTGAGACAGCCTTCCCACAGACATTGGTTCAGTGAGGGCCCAGTGAGTGCCTTTGTAAGAGGTAAAAGTACTCCTTCCTCTCTGGGAAACCAGCTCCATTGCACATTAAATGCAGCTGATGTTAGACTTCAGCCCTGCCCTGCCCTCTTCTGTGGTAGTCTTTTGCAGTGCATCACTCAGCTGTACACATTGATCTTTCATTAAAGTCATCTGAAACAATAGGCTAGAGTGGTAAAACAAACAAACAAAGAAGTCTCTAATTTGATGCTTGCAGCAGGACTGGCTTCCAAAGTCTAACTGTGGAGATGGAGAAAACCTTGTGGACACAGTGCTGTCTCCTGTTCATGCTGCGCCTTTAGAGTAGTGCCTGTTAAAAACCAATCTAAGTTCTGCTCTGGTAGAGTTATACTAAAAGTAGCAGGAAGCAGAAAATAGCTTATATGTGTTCAACCATTCTGCTAAAAGATGAAGTTTTGTTGGTATGTGGTCTTCCTTCCCAAAGGTCCCTGGTGACATTTTTACCATGACTTATCAAAGGATACTAACTCCAGCAGAAACGACTGTGTCCTGGCTTAGTCTTTTCTCTGTTCTACCTACATCTTTATTGGTAGGGATACAAACTTAGCTAATAGCACAAGGAAACACAAAATGTGGTGACTTGAACAGTAGATATGTTTGTTTCATTCTTACACAACAGTGATGTCAGGTGGACAAAGGCAGGTATGGAAGCTTGATGATTTGGGGGAGGGAGACCCTCTGTGGGATGGGTTGCCAGTTCACTTGTTAGATGGAGGCTCACTCAATACCATATCTGTCTTCCAGTCCATAAGTGGGGAAAGAGAAGGGAAGGTATACCCTTCCCTCCCAAAGGCACATCCTAGGAGTTGCACACATCTCTTCTGTGAGAAATCATAGTCTGTAATGGGCGTTTGTGTATCCTGTTAAAAATACCTTTGCTAACAATAAAGAAGGATAGATGATTTTGGAACCATTGGTAGGCCACTTTCAATATATAGACATAGCTTTAAATGCTTATTTTGAACATTTATAAAAGCAAAATTGAGGAAGCAAATTGGTTTCTCATTTTTAATCTAGACAGGTTATATTGCCAGGTTATATTTTGATAATAAATTCTATAACAAAGTGCTAAAGACATTTTCTTCTTCAAACACTTTAAATCAAATTTAAAGTATAAAGGTCAGAATCTATTAAACACATAAAGATATGTGTGTGTAAAAATGCACAGATTCAACAAAATATTTTGCTGAAACTTGAATGGAAATAAACGAGGTGGAGTGCCTATAATTGAGTATCTCTAAACAAGCTTCTCTTTCCACCTCTCCTCTCTTTCATCATAGCCCCTTTTGTAGCACTCTGACTTTCTGATTAAAGTCTCATAAATTCAAAGTTGTTATTATGAATGATTTGGATTCTGGCAGGAAAGTGTATAGGCACAATCATACCTAATATACTAGCAATAAATTATCTTCTATAGTTGAGTGTAAGTTTGGAAAAATAGTAAAACATTCATAATAAAAAATAAATCTTCTACTTCCATTTTTCACGTAAACAAATTTCTAAGTGCTTAAACTTATAATAGACTATGTAGTCCACCTCCAAGGAAATATTAACCCGCCCAAAAAAATTGTCGATGTCTGTACTTATCAAACCCTGAAACTGATTATTTTTATTTGTTACAATAGGATCAGCTCAAAATATTTCACAGCAGACTGCAGGTTAGTTTCTTCTCTGCCTGAATAAGAAATTTCTGAAAGTTAGATACAATTTTTAAGTATTTGGGTTGTCAGTATCATGAAGCCGGTGTGGACTGCGAGTGAAATGGAATGGACAGTATCATCAATCTGCACTGTGAATATTAAACAATACCTTTCTTTTAAAATTGATTGGTAATCAAAATTTGGGGTTGAAAAATTCTGCTTCCAGACTTTAGCATAATATAAATGAGTTAAATTAGTTCACTTAGGTAGATGTAAAGCAGTCAATGCCAGGCACTTAGAAAACATTCAATGAATGTCAGTGTTTCTGTGTATTTTACTTGTAATCGTACTCATTGCTCTGTGAATGTTTGAGGAATATAATTAGAATAATTAATATAATTCATATCTCATATAAGGATAGTATCTGTCTGTGTTCTGTCTCTTTTTAGCCATAAATTACTTTTAAAATCATTTCCAGTTAATTGTAATTTGTCTTACAAAAATGTTTCTTGTTTATTTAGCCAATTCAAATAGTAAAATCTACTTTACTACTAGTCTATTTCAGCTTCACTATTAGTGACTTTCACTTTGCCTTACATATTTATTGAAACATAATATTAATTTTTCATTTGGATACTTGCCTGTTTAAAATCTGTAATTGAATTTGTAAAGGTCATCTTTAGTTGTGAGGATCAGGGTAGGACAGAATTGTTAGCAGCACAAACCCTGAATCTTAACTGTCTCAGTCAGCGACTAATGGTGTGACAGTGATTCTGTTTACAAGGGTCAAAAGAAGAGTTAATTTACTTATTTTTCCATTTAAATCCAATATTTCTCAAACATATGTTAATATATACATCATTTTATTGACCAGTGTCTATTTGGGGAAGAATAAAATGTAAAATATGAAATATAAAATTGTTAACTTATCAAGGATCATGATCATAATAACTTTAGAGAAGTAATTGTTCTTTAATGTACAGTAAACATTCATCTATTACTGATCAAATATCAATGAGGACACCTGCAAGTAATACAATTGTCTCAAATAAAGTACGCTTTTTAAAATTTAAATACTGTTCATGTTCATATTAGGTACTGAAGAAAATAAAATGTATTGAAATGTTCAGAAGCTTTACAAACCTATTTAAATGAACATGGGGGGAAATGCTGTGAAGGAGAGAATCTCACTGAAACTGTTGCTTCAATGATTAATTTGTGTAATTACTTTAAGTAATTAGAACCAGAAGAAAAGACACAAGCAACTGCGTACATTATACATTTCAAAGGAAGGTGTTTCATACCAGAAAATAATCTTATGTACAAGATGCAGATTAATAACTTTTGAAATAAATTTATGAATTAAAGTTACAGAATTAAAAACCTCTAAGAAAAATAAATATGTAATTTACATTAAGATTCCAGTTATGATCTAATAGAATGTTTTGGATACTATTCTGTTGCAGTAGGCAGAACAATAGCCCTCTACAGAGGTCCACTTTCTCATCCCCAAAACTAAACTATGTTACCTTATCTGTCAAGAGGAACACTGTAGGCATGATTAAGTTAAGGATCTTGAATTGGGGAGATTATATTTGATTACCTTTGTGTGCTCAATATAATGAAAAATGTCTTTAAAACTGTAAAAGAGAGACAGGAGAGCCAGAGAAGTTACTATGTAGCCATGGAAGCAGAGCTAAGAGTCATATAGCTATGGAGGCCATGGGACAAGGAATCCTCTAGAAGCTGGAAAAGGCAAGGACGCAGATTCTCCTCTAGAGCCTCAAGAAGAAACCCAACCCAGCTGACACCTGTTTTTAGCTTAGTAAGATACATTTGGGACTCCTAACCTCCAGAACTATAAATTTGTATTGTTTTAAGCCACTAAGTGTGTGGTAGTTTCTTACAACAGCAATAGGAAGCTAACATATATAACAACTTTAAAGAATTTGAAAAACCTAGATTCTAATTTAGGCAATAGTATCAACCTTTTTATACTCATTTTCCTCAGCTTCCAGATGGGCAGTGTAGTGCCACTCTTACCTACCACACAATATTATGTAGAAATAGTATTAATAATTGAAATGCTGCATTATTTATTCTGTAGCTCAAATAGCATGCTTCCATAATTCATTCACTGTAAAAGTATTTATTGAGTGTCATCTGTGTGTCCTTGGCACTGGAGATAAAACACTGAATAAATACGCAAAAACCCCTGTGCCTATGAAATACACATTGCAGTAGTTGGAAGGTAGATAAAATACAAATAAATAGTATGCATAATATGTCAGATGAGGATCAGGGCTCTGGAGAAAAGAAATGAGCATGGAATATAAGAAAGGGATATAGGAATATAGGAAAGTGTAATGTAGAGTGATTCTGGACGGTCTCAGTGATGGGCTATTTGGGTAAAGACCTAAATGAGGGGAGAGTGAATCTTGTGCATATCTGAGGTAGTGAGTAGTTCAAGTATAAATACATTTTGAAGGTAGACCTAATACAATTTGCTGATGTGTTAGATGTGCTATATCAAGGAATAAAAGAGTTAAGGATGATTTCAAAAATTTCTACACTGAGCATCTGGAATATGGCATTACCCCCAACTCAGATGGGCAAGACTGAGGGGAGGGTAGTTGGGGAAGAACAAATGTTTTATTTTAGATAAATTAAATTATATAAAGAATTTAGATAATTTAGGTGCCTGGAAGTATTCCAGGAATAAATGTTTTGATGGCATTTGCATATACCAGTCTGGGCTTTATTGATATGGTCCAGATTGGAAATAGAAATCCTCATGCTTAATGAAATCATCATTTCATTTGTGTGTTACAACCTTGTCAGGTTTTCTAAGAAAAATTTTAGTGTAGCAGTGTCTTTAATTTATACACCAATTTGGTGTCTCTCTATTTAAAAGGCTAAATAGAGAGAATAATCTTGTCCCTACATATGCTATGTGACAATGTTATGGTAAATAAAGTCTTTGCAAAAAGAAAATCATATTAACCTTTATTATTATAATCATCCATGTACATTATTCACATTGGACTTTCGGAAAATACATATTGGTTCCAACATTCAGCAAAGTGAAAAACAAAAGTGAAAAACACTCAAGATATAAACCATTCATTTAAGTAAGGATGCTGATTTTTTATATTTTCATAATTAACTGTATAAATTATCTTGTTATTCAACTCTAAATTTCTTCTTAACATATAAAGTCCATTTCATTTTACTTATATAATCTGAGGTTCAAAAACACTCTGAAAACCTGCTTTTTGAGATACTGCTTTAAAACTGAATTGTGAGGTTAAATAAAGATTATATCCCCATCATCATTCTGGACATTTTCTTTAGGTCTTCCAAAAAAAAAAAAAAGATGGAGGATTCCCATCAAATTATTGTTTCTGTTTGCTTTAAAATATTATATTGTCTGAGAAAACGGAAGTTCATATGCCTCTTTTGGTGGCATAGGGGCAATAATGCAAAGTACAAAATTCAAGGTTTAGCTTAATGGAGAAAGTTTCCAAGAGAAAGCAGATCTGTGATTTATGACCTAATGGACAAATTGAGATAGAGGTACAGTTGAAAATGTTGGAGTGAAATGCTTGGAGCCAAGATACAGATATTATCTTGTTAATCTTCTTTCCAAAATCTTCAACAAAATCTATGTTTCTTCTTAATAGTTTGTGGATTTCCTACCCCTTTTGCTGGGCATTGCGGATGTAATATTGATGGGAGAGATAGGGATGCAAAGAGTTAAGTCTTGCTTCAATTATAACATGGAGTAGAAATAGAGGCTATTCTTGGGGAATTGGTGACATATGCTTTATGTAAGAGGGTAACAATAATATAGATAGCAACATTGCTCTGATGAAAAAGATGAATTGAGAACAAATGGAAATCGAGATTAACCCTGATTTCATATGTCTAGATAATCTTCGGGAAATTGATACCTAATTAAAATTAGAATTAGCTTGGATGTAGGACAGAAAGTGTTGGGGATGGGACGTGGTCTAGGAGAACGCAATTGTATGTGAGCATCAAGAGTTAGAGCAGCATGATTAGGAGCCTAGCGGGAGATGGAGTGAGGAGTAGATGGGCATGATAGGCACTTAAGGATAGTGTCATAGCAGACTTGTCAGAATCTGAAAGGGTTTGCACTTTAGCCTGAGGGCAATGAAGACAGTCTACAATTTAATAGGAATTGAACTATCTGTTGGCAATAACATCATAAGAAAAATATATACAGTCCACGCTCATAAAGTTCGAATTATCCTGGAGGCAAAAGGCACGTATTAGTCTCATAGATAATAATAATAATAATAATAATAATAATAATAATAATAATAATATGCCAGCTCTTCCTTTTTTTTTTTTTTTTGGTAGATCTAAAGAAAGTGTCCAGAATGACTCTGGTGATTTAATCCTTACTTACTTTACAACTTGGTCTTTAACACAGATTCTCAACAAACAGATTTTCAGAGTGATTAGATTGTAACTCTAGAAAGCAAACTAGTGTTTTAAGAAAGAATGAATTGGAAAGTCCATGCCTAGCTGCAGGAAGACAAAAGAAAGCTATTCAGTCCCCCAAGCAACTACTGTGTGAATTTCCATTTTTTCTTAGTCCCTCCACACTGTTTAATCATAGTAAGTGCACATTTTTTATTCCTGTAATATCTTAAGCATCTACCCTTTAGTAGGAAATGAGCTAACTGTTAGAGATAAAATAGTGAGTGAAGCAGATACATCCATACTTTCATAAAGCTTAAACTCCTCTGGGTGCAAAACACATTGAACTACTAATCATTCAGGTAAATTTATTATTTCTTTTTTTTTTTTTATTTAAAAAATAAATAAATTTTTTTTAGTATGTGTTTACTGTGTGAAGGAAAAATAGGGTGACCAATGAAAGCATAATATAACAAAACATAGCTTTGTCTAGTGTTGATTTAGTCACAATTCTAAACTGTTTTGTAATTCAAGAGATTTTAGAAAAATGAAGAGATCCAAGTGCCTACAAACAGTTAACATTTGAGTTACTTATCTCCTTTAATAAAGTAATGAACTTAAATAAAACACAGTAATTCAGGGCTCTGAGTAATAAAATGCTAATATTTTTATGCTAACTTTCAAAATATAGGCTTATTAACTCCAGATAACAAAGGAAGTTGTCTGTTTTCTTACATTAGCTAACGTATTTTTTTACACATTTCACTTATTTTTTAAGTTTTTACCTCAGTGAAATGATTTACATGCTTTTCACTCAAACTCCAATAATCATTTATTCATATACTATAGAAAATAGACACTATTCTAAAGCATTATAGTTCAATTCACTACATGTTTGAGTTGAAAAAATATTTTAATATTTTTCTAGTTATATTTTACAATTAAGTTCTTAGACTTAGATTATCAGATGTGCTACTAAAATACCCACATAACTCTAATGAATGTAAATCTTCATAGTCACAGAGACATGCGAATGTTCACACACTGTCATTGTCCTCTGTATCAGTCTCCATATTTGCAAGAGGGAACCTAAAAGAATTACTGACTTCTGCACATGTAGAAAAACTCGGAAAACTATTCAACTAATGCATTGTCTTGATACAGTGAATCCCTTCTTACATCTAAATATATACTTATTGTTCATTTTTTAGTGTCTTAGGTATTTTTCAGTTCAAAAAATAAATTAATATAATAAATAATAAAAGCTTATTGGATTGCAAAAATGTGGCATTTTATGACTGATGTATGTGGTTTACTATTTGAAAAAAAATTTTTTGCAAACATACAAATGATTTATCTACATATGTGCAAATGATGAAAATTCTGTGTAACCAAAATAATTTTGCATTCAGTGATCATAATCCTCAAAATTACACACACAAAAAAAACACATAGAAATATTTTGACTCAATTATAAGCTGCCAAATTGGTCATTTCCCTTTCATAATCTTCTATCAAATATCAACATTTTGGGGACATTAACTTCTTCTATTAACCTAGCCAAAACTAACAAGTGTAGCAATTCCTCATGCCCACTTCACATTTCTACATCTTTTACTGGTGCTCAAACACAGATATAGCTTTTTCTAAATGACTCAGAAGCAAATAAAATAAACATGGCGAGATTATGAACACAAGAATGATATCTAAAACATTTTTTAAAAATATGAGTTGGCCTTACAAATGAGCAAAATATCATTATTAGAGAATGTACCATGATCATATATCTAGAGATGACTTTTCACACTTCAGATGTATAATCTATAGAATGTCAATGGTTGTATAATCTGTAGAACAGACAATCTCTCTTTTCTTGCAAGATAGTAAAGATCATTATAGAGACAAAAAGGATGGTACTCAGCGTCATGAGGTGTGTAGCTTACATGGTTGTTCAGAGATATAGTTATTATGACATAACAAATACCAGTTTATTCATTAATAAATTACTGATAACAGTAATGATACCATGGTATTTTTAACTAAAGCATTCTATATAATTTAAATATCACAAAGGCATGGCAGTATAAACAATTGATGAACTATACAGAATTTCAATGAATTTATTTTTATATTGTTTTATACCATGCAATATTCTAAAACAGGAAATTATATATTCTAGGAATTAAGCAATTTTTGAAATAGATATTATCATGGACAGAAAGCTTGTTAGCAGTTATGCTGGATTTCAAATCGTTTCCAAGTCCAGTGGGTAAGGGCAAATAGACTTAAAAATGATGGAACCTGGTTCTACTTGAGTTAATTTTCATGATGAAGCCACAAAGGTTAGGATCCAGAGACCTAATTTCTTGCTATGACATCTAGGTGTCCTGGAATAAGCCAGCAGAATTAATTTTATGATCCCATGTTTGATTCATCTTGTCTTTATTGTTGTTACCCCAGTCTTCCGCATTTTTCTTTTGTGCCAAATGTTGATTGCATCAAATATATTTTCCATCCTAAGGCCGTTAGTTGACACTCCTTGTATGATTTGGAAATATAGTTATATTGCTTCAGCTGCTGCTTATATTCACAACCACAAGTAGCACTGAAGTATCAATTCATACAATAAATCAGTATGAAATGAATCTGAAGAAAGACTGCAGAGTCAAGTGCAGTACAGAAAGAATGAGGATAATTTGCCTTATTTTGCTACTTTCTTGGCTGGGTCTCTTTTCCTGTTGTTCTTCTGTGTGCCAGATGAAAGATACAAAGAAACAAGTAATTATTTGGCAAAAAGTGTTTTGAAAAAGTTGAATACAAATGCTCTGTCTATACATATGCGCTTTATCAGCAAGCTGAATTTGCCTATTGTATATCCTCTTATCCATTCCTTTTAGAAAATGTAGGTTTGTTATAATAACCAATCTCCTTGGATGCCTTTAAAGAAATCTCTTAAAGTGTCAGCACTTTCCTCAGTGGACTTTGCCAGATTGTGCCAATTAAGTTCTAGTAAACGGCAGGTAAGAAGAAAGTATAGGAAGAATTCACCTCAAGCAAAAGAAAACATTTTATTCACAGAGGTATAAAAATGTGGGTAAAACCATCAGAATAAATGATAAAATGAGATCATAGTTTGAATTTGAGTTATATTTTTGTAATACTATCCTGAAACTTTATAGCATAAAGCAAATAAGAAAATAAAAACTGTTGAAAATGTTATTAAACACATATATAACAGAAGAAAAAGGATTAGTCAAGGAATATACAAGATTATGTAATAATAATAATGTCAATATTAATTAAAAAGCTTACATAACAAAACAAATTTGCTGAAATGTATAGATTTTATACAATTGCAGTACAATCTTCAAACATTGTATGACATTATAGTAATTTATATGGGTTATATAAGCATTACCTAGAGTTGAGATTTATTCCCAGTGGAAAATGTCAATGAATATACCACAAATTATTATGATTATTAGTTTGAGCAAGTTACAATACTTAGAACCAAGTCAGACTCTTACTTCTATCACTCTCAGAGAGTAATTGTGAAAATAAAACAATTTTTACATGGCTACTTATAGTGCATATGAGCAATCGTTTCCCCTTTTTTCCTCTCCTATCATTCTGTGGTTAATAGAATAAGGCATGACTCTTAAATCACAGTCTTGTACTGCTCAGCTTTTAAAATTCATGTTTGGAGCTTTCAAGAGTTGAGAAAATCTGTCTTCCTATTATATTATTCAATATATTTTTTATAATTCCAACCTCAGATTCTGTACCTATACAGTAGTATATCCAACCTCTTTTCACAGTAAGATTAGGACACATAGAAGACACACCTGAGGTATGGTATGGAAGATGATTGAAGGTGGTCTGATGCATTAGGATGACATCATAGAGGATGCAGCAGTGAACCAGGAGAGAAATAATCAGAGATAAACCTCTACAATGTTATGGACGTGAAAAAGAGAACTCCAGATAGAATTGAGATATTAAAGTTAAATGTCCCCTCCTCCACACAAGAAAAGTGGGTTTTATTTTTGGGGTTTTTTTCAATGGAACAGTAAATGAGGAGAAATATCAAAGATACTTCACAGATTTATGTTATTGACAGCTATTATATATATATATATATATATATATATATATATATATATATATATATACACATTATATTTAAAGATACGAGTGGTTATATAACTATGGATTACCAAAGGAAAGATAACCAGTAGGTATTTTGAAATCTAAACTCAGCAATCATATTTAATTTTGATTGATGATTTTATATTCATAGTGGTATTTATAATTTTAGATGAGGTTGTCTAAGGAGAATGTATAATAACTAAGAGAAGGAAAATAATAATATAGGAAATCTTCAATATTTGAAAAGGTGAACAAAGGAAAAGAAAACCATAAAACAGATTAAGGAAAAGGTTTTACAAGGTAATGGTTGATGAGCGGGCCAAATACATACAATTTGTTGACATTTATCTCAATGAAGCAGAAGAGAAACCTGGTACCAACAGATGACAATTCCTTCAATTACTTTACCTCTATCTACAAATGTCACTTAATATATATCTTTCCCATCTTTCTTATATCACGTCACAGTGTAAGATGTAATCCTCTTCCTGCCCTAAACTAATGATTTCCCTTCTATCTTCTTAGGAGCATCATAAAATGCGCAATCAGGCAAAGTGATTTTAGGGTTAAGGGAAAAAAACATCTCTTATTTATAGTGATATTAACATTTCAAACTACACAAAGGAAGCAAATCTTAACAGACCCATGAAATTAAAATACTGTAGATAAGATCACTTCCAATAAAATTAAAATAATAGAAGATATAAAATATTTTACTTATTTTTGAAAGTCATAAAACAATGAGTGAATTGAACCAATAAGAGTGAATATAAGCAAATACATATTCTAGAAATAAAATCTGCAGCCCCAAACAATTCCTTTTTATTTAATGTAAGTATCTCCTAGACTAGAGACCCAGAAAGAATTAGTGAAGTATAATTGATTGCTGGTAAATCCACTTAGAATACAACATAGAAAAACAAAGAGTTGAAAAACTCATGATAGTGAAAGACTAGTTAGATAAATATTAAAAGGTATAAACTTACAAAAAAATAGAGTTTGATGCATAATGACTGGAAAGAATGGAAGAGAGCATTAGTTAAAAAATAATTTTGAATAATTTGCTAAAAGTTTTCCATTAGGAAAGCAGCAAGTGCATGTTTTTGGGTGTCTGAGTTCTTTTGCCAACCTAAGGCCCGTTATGATCTGAGGAATGGGGGTTTATGATAAATGACATCCTTTCCCTTCCTACAAATTTCTGGACATTTTGAAAAATACTAAAAATATGAAGCATTTTGTGCTATTCAACTGAATCTCGGAAGTAGTCACAATACCTCATCCAATTGCAAATGAAGATGGTCACAGGCAAGGCACTCCACAGCTCAGTAAAAGGTTATTACTGGGGGAGTGATGAACATTCTAATTTCCAAGGAGAACAGAAAAGGACAGTCCTGGAGCAAGACCAGTCAGTGTCTCTACAGACCATCCTGCTTCCAAGAGATGGCAGGGGAGGGCCTAGCCAAAGATACCCAGTTATTTACTCTTTTCAAAGAAACCCATCAGATAAGTGCCATCCTCCATCTCACCCCCCACACTATACACAGTAGTAGCATAATAATAAGGCAGAGTGAAGCTCAGGTTATTCTTAGGGAAATTCATTTTTATAAAGCCAGGTATTACTACCCTTAACAAGACATATATGTGGTAGACCCATACAGTTGGTGCAGCTCCCATATCTCTTATTGTATTTGTGTGAGTCTTACCACAGTGCTCAGTTTCAAGAAATAAGCCAGACTCTGGGTTCTATCATGCTTGAATGTCTTTTGGGCTAGTCACCCTGCAGGAGTCAAATCATTGGCCACCTCTGACTCAAAGTCAGGGAGATCTATCCTTTAGCTCTTTCTATGTGCTATGTAGTCCATGAATTTTAGACTTATATTTGTGAATATGTACATACATATTCAAAAAATACTTACCTGAGGAGTCAGAGAGAGTGAGTAGATTTTATGGCATAAAGTCCCAGTGCCATCTTGACCAGGTATCCTCCAGCAAAATAATTTATTTTGTACTATAAATATTAAAAAGTACACACACATATACATACACATACACAGATACACGCTTAGTTAATACCATTGTCACATACCCCGAATATGTTAAGATTATATTTGGCAGCCAATATCATGATCCTAATATAAAGAAGTTTAACCAAAAAAGGAGTTTTTTTATTATTATTTTTTCACAGAAGAAGAGGTAAATATTACAGACTGGTGCAGAATTTCCATGATATAAGAAATAGCTCAGGGTCTTTCCATCTTTCTGGTCTGCTATCCTAACCACACAGATATTATTTCCACAGGCCTGTTTACATAAAATGGCTTCCCTCTCTAGTGGTTGTATAATGGCTTTGCTCTCTCTACATTTCACATTACAGGTGGGAGGCAGAAAGGAAGAATACTCAATTCACTGAATTTGGAGGGCGGGAGCCTTATTTTGTTATAATTTTGTTGTCATTCAGAATGATCTAGGTGATATTTAAAGTAAATGAATCACTTTTGGCAAAAGCAGTCTGGCATTTAGGTAATTTACTTTTAACAATTCTGAAAATATAAATTCTGCTAGACCTAATTTTAAACTCTTTCTTTTAATTGATGTTTCATCAAATTACTTTGATTTAAATGTGGACAGCACATTCACATTATTTAGAGTAAAATAGTATTTGCAAAGATGAACAAAACTTTTCTAATATTCTTATGAAAAATTAGAAGTCCAGAAGAGTAAAAGAAACTCTAAAAATGGAAGACAAAATATGAGGATTTGCATACCATATACAAAAATACTACATATTATGTATTGATTGCTAGACTAATACATTAGAGTTTAGTAAATATTATTTGAAGTATATCATGTGATAAACCAGTTTTTCAGTATTGAAGTATGATTAATGGTTATGTGTTCTCATATTAACTGATGAATAATTTTTCATTGCTCATTCAACTAGCACTACCATATATAAAAAGTGCCATATCTTTGCCAAAGTAAATTCTGGTATAATTACATTTTGAAAGATAGAAATATCGTGATACTGAAAACCAGGTACTGCCTTTGCTTGATCAATTTTATTTTACTTTGTTGTTAAGCTTGGTGACAACTTAACATTATTGCCATCTTTTCGAATGCTAATTATAAACCTCTGAAATTAAAAAAAAACAAACTAAAATATTTCATGTCAAATATGTAGAATCAAGTTAAAAAATGCTAAGCTCTTACCTGATATTTGAAAAGTATGAAAATAAATTATTTTTTCTAATAATAAAGCTAGTTTTTGGTTAGAGTCCAAGTATGTACAACAAGTGAAATAGCAATTTGATGTCATCATAGATCTCCCTGTAATACATCAGTTTGCTAACAAAGAGTATGAGTGAAGTGCATATTTTAATATTTTCCACAAACTATGTAAATTGTTTTCATCTATTCAATTATTTAGATACATAATGACTTTTGTCCTTAAAATACTGTCAGTGTAAAAATTTTTGTGCAATTTTTGCTTAGTTGCTCTTACAAACAGTCTCTTAACAGAAATTCTAAATGGACCATGTCTATCTGCTGCAAGTAAACTAAATATAATTATTTAAAGAGCCTGTGGAATTTATTGCTTTGACAAATCCTGCATTTGCTCAATCCACATTGTTTAATTTTTCAATAAGAAGAGAAGAAACCAATGTTCTGCCCTTGAGCAGAATTAGTTAGAGAGGATAGAGTCAAAATATTATTAAGAGAAGACAGGATTGAATAAGTGCTATGTAGCAACCACCAAAACTTTCAAAATAAGGTCTACAAAATACTAAAATTCAATCATCCTATATCTTAAAAGATCTTTGAAAAATGTCAGATGACAGAAATATTTAATACATTCAACTCAACTAGAAATCTTGCATTTATGCAAATTTTGCATTTTCCATTGGAAAAATATTTAGTAAGCATAACCTACATGTCAGGTATTACCCTATGAATTTCAGGGCAGGTAAGACAGACAAGAACCGTACTTTCCTAGAGATGATTTCTCAGGCAGATGTAAGCCAATAAACAAGTATGTAAGTAAATTTGTTAATTACTGTTATAATATAACAAATGGAATAATGTTAATTACATTTCAATTGTTAATTCTATGAATAACACATGGTAGTGTGAAGCTTTAGAACTGGACTAAGTAGGGTTGGAGGTGCTAGAAATTTTAAACAGAGTTACATGAAGGATCTCTCTGAGGAAGTGACATTTTAAAAAGCAATTAAAATATTAAGATGACTGGGACAGAAACAGGTTCCAATAACCTGAACCTATACAATGCTCACATTCACATAATTAGTCAAAGTCATTTTGTAATTTTTGACAAGGTGATATATCAATGTTTTAGCAAAAATGTCCTATAAGGATGTAAGGGCAATTGTATATATGAAGTGACATACTGAGAATAATAATTTAACAATTAATATTGAAACCAAACAAAAGGGTGAATTTTACCTTTGAGAAAGGCACTACCCAAACCAAATATAATGTGAGCCACAAATGTAATTTTTAATTTTCTAATAGACACGTTTTTTAAAAGTAAAAATAAATAGCCAAAAATAAATTTAATAAGATATTTCATGTAACCCAATATAGCTGAAGTATTATCATTTCAATATATAATCCATATAAAATTTTAATGAGATATTTTACATTCCTTGTCGGGAATAAGTCTTTGAAATTCAGTGTGTATTTTATGTATAAACACATCTCCATCCAGACCTGCCACATTTCAAGTGTTCAACAACCACCTGTGCGTGGTGGCTTCCATATTAAACAGCACAGTTCTAGAAGATGGTTTACAATAAGAAGAGTATGTTTGATTGTGGAACTCTGAAATTGGGGGAAAAAGAAATGTAACTAGATAAGAAAAACTTCACTGAGCACAGATTAGAATTCCAAGGGAAAATGGAGAGGTTCTTATTTGAACTTAGTTTTGGCTATGCTTATCTCTTTGGGAATGAAAATTGGATTAACTATACTTATCAGAGACAAGCATATCAAAGTTTTCAAAAGAACAAATCAGGAGTTTACAATCCACTTGAACAAAAGGACTTTAACTATAGATAATTAAACCATGTTGATTGCTATCAGAATGGCATGCTATCCTTAATTCCTTGAAAGAAGTGGCTCTATTTATCATACTTACTTGGTAAAATGTATAATATGAAAAACTGTCAAATGAAAAACTGCATATCTGTAACTTGAAAGAAAAACGCACTTCTGAGTTTCAGAAATATTAATGATTAACCCTGATGAAAAAAACACACAACCCCCCACACCCCGCCAAAAAAAAAGGAAGCTTGTAAACCGTGAAAACAAGAACAACTTCTCACATCTCACATGGACACAGACATTCATAGCTTCTAATAATGCTTATCTAAATTTAAAAAGTATTTGGATAACAACTGCACTGTACCTTCACAGCCATAGTACAAGGGTGTGTGTGTGTGTGTGTGTGTGTGTGTGTGTGTGTGGCTGTGCGTGCTCTTCAAAGACTTTTGACCTCTAACATTAAAAGACAGCAGTAAAGAGAAAGAAAAATTATTTCTCCAAAGGAAAATAGTGGTTGCTTGGATTGTATTGTTCATAATAAATAATTATAGAAAATAATAAAAAGGGAATATGAATGGCTAATGAAAAATGAATAGCATTTACATTAGAAATAGCAACTAAGCAGTTCTGGGTTATGGGGTATAATATTGCTGATTAAGTCTAAAAAAATCAATGAACAAGCAGTAAATATAAATGAAAAATATGAGAAAAAGGGAAGGAACTGAGATATACCACATGTGTAATTATTGTTTCACAAGGAAATGGATATTTCCGAAGTACAGAATTTTTGAGATAAGAAAGAACAAGTATATTCAATACTATTAGACAATGTTTTTTATTTTCTAAAGATGCTCACATAATACTGTTTAATCAAGTTATTTACTAAGGCTTTATTTATTTACCAAATGAATTAACAGGTTAACGAAAGTTAAGTGTAACTCAATTCTTAGGAATATGTCAACAGAAATGTGTATCTATGTTTACCAAATGCTAAGTATATGAATATTTATCACAGCACTGTTTGCAGTTGCCCAAACTTAGAAACAACACCAAATTTCCATCAGCATTGGAAAGAATAAATAAATTGTGTCACAACTGTATGACGATTCTGAAGGAATATATAGTAACTCAGCAATAAAAATAAATGAACGGGTTTTACCTGAAAACAACATGGGTAATCTTAGAAACATAATGTTGAAATAGATACAAATAAGGGCAGATGGTTCATTTTGCTCACACTTCAAAAAAAGGGGGGAGGGGATTGCTTTATATTGTTAGAAGTGACACTAATGTTAAATCATGGGACTAGTTGCTGGAAAGAGGCAGTGAACTCTTTTTGGGAGCTCATTTCTTGATCTGTAAGCTGGTCCCACAAGAGAATTCATTTTGAAAAATTCATTGATCTGTACACTTATGATTTTTGTAATTTTATGAATTTTTTAAAAATTAAAATGGCTATCTTCTTTGACAGGATCCCATCCAAACCTCTTAAGACCAGCTGATATTCTTTCATCCATTTGAACCACAGAATACACAAATAGTCTATCTCAAAAATGCTGGGTGTACCATTTTGGGCCCCTCTAATTAGCTTCTCATATTCATCATTTTCCATGAAGTAAATAGAACATCAATTCCACTGTTTGAGGTCAATCATTGACCTCAAATATAGTATGCATGTCAAGTTTTCCCACAATCAATTTCAACCTTATGTGAAGACATCCCTAAACTTCAAACAAAGGGCAGCAATTCATATCACCACATGTGCTACACTATGGCTATTTTATAAGCTACTTAAGAGATTTTTTTAATTGCTGTAAAATACATATATACCATCTTAATTATTTTTAAATGACTTTATTCATTTTTAAGTGTGTATTTCAGTAGTGTTAAGTATACCCAGATTGTTGTGAAACGGATCTCTAGAACTTTTCATCTTGCAAATCTGAAATTCTCTATCCATTAAATCCTTTCCCTCTCAGCTCAGCCTCTGGTAACCATCACTTTACTTTATATCTCTGTGAATTTAACTACTTTAGATACCTCATAATTGGAATCATACAGTATTTGCTTTTTCTGTGGTTGACTTATCTACTTAGCATAACATCTACAAGGTTCATCCATGTTGTAACCTGTAACAGGATTTCCTTCCTTCTTAAAGCTAAATAAAATTCCATTATATGTGTATAACCTATTCTGTTTATTCATAAAAAATAGAACTACCCTACGATGTAAACATCCCATTTCTGGGTATATAGCTAAAATAATTGAAAACAGGATCTCAGATAGATATTTGCACACCAATGTTCATAGCAATGCTATCATAATAGTCAAAGATGGAAGCAACCCAAATATCCATCAATGGATAAATAGATAAAAACAAGAGGTTTTTCAAATGTCTTTACAACAGCCTCTTCTATGTCTGTTGGAAGCAGAATAAAATAATATTTTTAGTCTATCAAATATGTAAAAGTTCTTACTAGATGGAAAATTGTGTTGTTTTGCTTTGTTTTGTTTTCTTTCATTTAGGTCTGTCACTTGAATATCTGTATGTGATATTCCTGAAACACATTAACCCATCAAACTGAGAGAGAACAGTATGAATTTTGTATGAACATGTTCACTTAAATAGTAAACAAGTAGATTGTATAAATACCCTGGATTGTTTAAAAATTAAGAACATTTAATCAGACTCTGGTTCTCAGATGCAACAATACTTTCAGCATTCAGATATTCTATTCTACCTCATCTCTAAAATTGAGACACATGACCCTTCTAAGTTTCAGTCTTACATCCTTGTCAGTTTAAATTTTTTTAAAAAGTAATAAAGTAAAAAACCTCCAGGGTATTCTTTATCTCAGCTTTTCTGTATCCCTCCTTGTGCCAAATCCAGGGAAGGCTCCATTAAATTCCCATCTATGCACTGGATACACATTACAACTTTTGAAAAATATTAGATTTACTTGACGGGTTCTTAAAGTTCTGCTCAGCAGGAACTTGAACAATTCTCTCATATCCTCATACTTGCTCCCCACAGCCTTGAAGCTAAACGTTAGTACTATCTGTTCATTTCTTTAAAATGGAGGAAAACACTTTCCAACTAAAATCAAGTTTATTATCCAAATGATTTTCATTAAAAACAGATCTGCTTTGGCTCAATCGATTGATTTCCATGTCAGCAGTTGTGAATGTAAATTTATTGCACACACTGTCAAAGAGTACAATTGCTCATGCAGAGAAAAAAAAAGAAGCTATAACATTTTTTCATGTGAATTTTTCAGACAAAGATGGCATATTTAGATGGATGTAGACAGAATAAATGAATTAACATAAATTTTAGCAACTAGAAACTTAGGTTAGGGACAAACAAAATTCAACAATAAGACCAAGGTATATTTCCATTTTTAAGAAAAATAAAATTTAGATATGGTTATGTTGACTGGTGAAATAATTGGAATCAATAGCTAACAACTAAACTCACTTGTCACGAAAACAAAGACATTTTAAGCTTTCTTTGTTTGATTTATTGGGAGATACCCATTTGCAACACAACCTTTCTGGCATCACTCACTCTTGTTCACCCCCACAAACACATACACACAATCATGCTTACAATACACAAAGTGACTACTATTTGATTGAGCAGTCTTAAAAGGGGAATGCACTAGTGAAGGTAAAAGGTGTCTTCTGTGCGAGTTGTCAGGGAGTCTTGATGAAGTCTATTCCATGATGGTAATTTGTGTATGTGGTTTTCATTTATTTTTTTCTTTATTTTTATAAGCTCAAGTTTTATGTATTTTAATTCTGAACACTTTTTTCCTCATCAGAGTTAGTTTTTTGTTTTGTTTTTCCCCCCAACATAGAATTAAACACCATGAGGTATTTTTCTTTACCTTATATTTTAGAAAAGTGTCATCTTGTCAGAACTCTTAATGGCAGTATCTCTTGTTGAAAGAAGAAAGAAAGAAAGAAAGAAAGAAAGAAAGAAAGAAAGAAAGAAAGAAAGAAAGAAAGAAAGAAAGAAAGAAAGAAAGAAAGAAAGAAAAGAAAGAGGCACTTTTTCCCTGAAATTTAAAGTTTTGTGTGTGTGTGTGTGTGTGTGTGTGTGTGTGTGTGTGTTTTCCATTGAAAATGTGTCAATTTTTTTTTTTTTTTCCAATAAGAATTTGGGGCATCTCTACCACCTTTGTTAAGTAACTCTCTCTCTACCCTGATATTAATATGTCACATAATGATAAAACAAACTCACTTTTTTTTGCTTGGTATTTTTTCTACTTAAGGGACCCTTCAACATCATGTTACTCTTTCGAAATTCTAGATGTTCTTCAGATTCTCAAATGTACTTTCTTCTAGAAGTCCTTTCTGATACCCTTGTCCAGGTGATAGCTACTAATTGACAATATTGTTGGGTTGCACTTTAATACCTCTTGCTAAAGTTTAGCTATAACTAAGTAACTCTTAACCATCCTTCCTGATAGTTTCCTGCAGTTACACAATCTTTCATTCAATACTAATTAGCACACCAGAAAAATGCATCATATATGGAGATACGCATATATGTATACATGAATCTAATTAACTAACCAGCATTTTATTTTCTTACCTTTTAACACAATCCTTTTATGTTAACTAGAATAATTGTTTCCTCATATCAGGACATGTTAGAATTCTAGTTACCTATGCACAAAGCTGCTTAATGGGGACCATCAAAGAGAAAAGTATGATCATAGAAATGTTTTCTTCAGGCTGTAAATAAGGATGAATAAAACCATTCTACCTCATAGATTTTTGTCCAAGAACACTAATTAGTGTTGTCTTTCCCTCTTGATTGGTCTAGAAAAACATTGTCAGATCCTTGTTCTCTGAAAGCTTCATCATTGTAGGAAATTGTGTTTTCTAACAATGGCCACACAGTGTTTCCCATTTCACATACTCTTCTGAAATGTAACTTGCCACTCCCAACTTCAAAAGGTGGAGTCTATTTTCCCAACCCTCACTTCTCAGTGGGCCCTGTGATTTCTTTGCCAAATAAAATATCTTGTGACACCATGAGAATTCTAAGCATAGCTCCTACCTGGCCTTGTACCTTCAATTTTGTGCTTTGGGGAAGGCAGCCATCATATAAGAAGTTTTAACTTTTCTTAACGGAACATTCTGAGAAGACTTCAGATATGAGGAGGTTGAGAAGGATAACCTGTTGTGAAGAGAGAGATAGACAAAGAAATACAATGGTACTCAGCATGAGAAAGAAAAAGACACTTCATCAATGAATTTGCCAGCCCCAGCAGTCCCAGCTGCCACATGGATTAGAGATAAACCATCCAGCTCTGCCCTTCCTCAAATTCTGACTTCCATTTGTATTCACCAATAGATAAACAAAACATCCTTTTCAAGATAATATTTAACATACTTTAAAGTTAAAAAAAAATGCTTGTTATAGAAATTTTATTTTATAGAAAATGCTTATTTTTAAATTTAAGAAGTGGACTGGAAAGAAAAAAATTCAAAAATTACAAAACACAGATTTAAGTGTTTCATATGCTTACCTGGGACAGACCTGACTGGATGCCTGTAATAGTTTCCTATTATTACTGTAACAAATTACCATAAATTTAGTGGCTTAAAACAACACAGTTTTATTCTGCTGCAGTTCTAGATGCCAAAGGTCAGAAATTGGTTACACTGGGCTAAAATCAATGTGTCCGCAGGGCCACGCTCTCTATGAAAGCTCGAGGGGAGAATCCTTCCCTGGCTCTTTCCAGCATCTAAAGCTGCATTTCTTGCATTCCTTGTCTTGTGGCTTCTTCTTGCATCTCCAGTCAAAACTGTAGCACATTGATTCAGTTATCCCACTGCCTTCCTCTGCATGAAATCTCCCTTAGCTTCTTTGTTATAAGTACACTTATTATATTTAAGGTACTTCTGCTAATCCAAGATAAACTCCCCCATGTTAAGATCCTTAATTTAATCACACTTGCAAAATCCTCTGCCATAAAAGGTGACATGTACAGGTTCCAGACATTTGGACTTGAATATCTCCAGGGGCATTGGACAGCCCCCATCATGACATACAATAAAACAATTTGGCTCGTGAGGACAAACACTACTCTATTTTGAGGAAAGTTCACCAGTACAAATAGTGGCCAATGACATTCTAATGTTCAACATTTGTTGAAATATCAATATTTTCCCTTTGAAATTGGGAATACTGACAATTTCAATTCCATTTCTAATATGCCATGCAAATTTTCTATAATTGTGATATAAGCGTGATGGCTAATGCAATTTCAAGAGCAATTTCTTCATGCCTTCCTCAGAATGTTGCCTGTGAGATAGTGTACTCTATATCTTCCAGCTCTCTCTTCCTCTCCAGATTGGAAAGAGTCATACAGACACACATACACACACGCACACACCATACACAATTTCTCACAAATTAAACAGGGACATTGGAGTTTAAAAGCCAAAACTATACCACCTTTATTCTCTAGTGTCATGGTGACAAATTTACTCTGAGGCATATGACAGTGTCCTGCCTTGATGCCTCAATGGAAAACCATTATGTGACCCCAAAAAATAATAATAACTTAATAAACTTAATATCTAATATTATACACATGTATACAGAGATATAAACATGTTCTTAAATATCTTAAGGTTCATTTATGTCTCTTTCTATTAAACAGTGGTTCTGAAACTCTAGCGTGGGTCAGCATCACCTTGAGTGCTTGTTGAAACACAGATGATTGGGCCCACACCCACACGTAGGTCTGGAGAGGGACCAAAAGTTTTCATTTATAACAAGTTCCTAGGTAATGCTAGTCCTGCAAATCCAGGGACCACTACCTTAGAACACAAATGACAATGTGAAATCTAGTTCTCACTTCATAATTGGTGACCAAATAGCTACTTTTATTATTCTGAGGTAAGATGAATTTCACATAATCCAGCCTGCCAAAAATGCCTTATAGCAGCTTTAATCTCCTTCTATTCAAAAACCTGTCATGCAGATAAGAGGTTTTGAAGTTGTCAGAATGAACCTGAGGTTCGCAGCAAATCTGTCTCCTTCTACATGTTACTTTTCCCTTTCTCTAAAGCTTCACTTGGAAATACACTAAGCCTCCGAGTGAGACTATAGTCCCAGTGACTTCACTTTTCCCCCAAACATCTCTCACTAAAGAAAATCTTTGATCAATGTGAAAGGATGTCATTATTTCTCTAAGGGATGGAAGGGATAAAAATAAAATCCATTACAGAAAAATAACCAGCAGGTAACCCCACCGCCACCCCACCACCCCATCTCTTTCTTTCACACACACACACACACACACACACACACACACACACACACAAACACACACACATAACTGTTGTGAAGGTTATTATGGCCACATTAGAGGTTCGGCTCAGAATCTTCTCTAGCCCACACAATGTAGAGAAGTAATTCCTTATGAATACTGATTAAAGCTTACATTTTCATAATTATTTTTATAAAAGTGAGAATTTCATCTATTATCAATTCAAGCAGGGAGAAAATATCCTATACATTGAAATTCTTGTGGTGACGTCACAGGAACCATCTAACAAATTATGTTAGCACAGATTAAGATGATATTCCCTTTAAGAAATAATAATCCGCATAAAAAAGAGGCAAAGTAGTCTACTAGTTACTTTTACAATTCTTAATTTTTGATATATGCTTTTTATCATTCTTTTCCAGAATTTTATGCAAGCATACGTATGAGCTCTATTGCTTTTTGTCCTATAAAACCAATTACTGATAGCTTTACAAACACACTTTTCCTGAAGTGAGTTTTCTCGATTAGCCTTGCTGTGGGCATCCAATATCGTAGCAATTAAAGAGACACCATTCAATGCATACTAATTGATGACAAAAATCAATGAGACTTGGCATTGCCTTGATCATGTAAAGGCTGTGGTTTGCATTATCACATTATTATGGTCATTATTTGGTAATTCCTGCTGTAAAATCTAGAGCATAGGATAATTTATTTGGTTTCTAGTACTGCTTGGCATAAAAGGAATGAGTCTCCTGGTGTGCTCCCTAGAGCTTCCTTCAGATTTTATGTTTCAAGAGCAGGCTCCGCCATCTATATAGTAAGCAACAGAAAAGATTTCATTGCAGAGCTACTGGAGGTGAGGTCCCAGGTTTGTTGCCTGATATTTTATGCATTACAGAAGTAGAACCATCCTGAATTTCAAGTTATTGCAAGAGGTAGCTTAAACACACTTCAAGTAAGGGATTGCAAGAAGGACATCATACACACTTGTGGGATGAGATGGGAAGATAAGGTCTGGAAAGTGGAGCTAAAAGGTCAGCGAAAATCACTAATCAGCCCTCTTGAAGCACTGGGACCTGGAAACCAGTTGGAGCTTCCAGGCTGGTCCGGATGCCTCAGAGACACCACAACGGGGAGCTAGTCGTAGCTGCTGACTGTACTAGTTGGTGGAACTGGGGCCACTGTGAGTCAGCAGGAAAGTGGAGAAGGGCTGGACCATAACTGAGAGGGATCAGGACAGGCTGGATCCCACCAGGCTCTGTGCATCTGCCTCTCACCTCATCCAATCAGGAAACTTTCTGAAAGCAGTAGCTCCTGCTTCACCTCCAACTTCCAAAATGCATGGTAATGTCTCTTCCATCAACTCTAACCTAGGAACAGGTTAGACACAGTGCAAACTCAACACATAAAGTGTTACCATTACTGTTTTCCTGCTCTTTTACTAAAACCCTGTAAATGGGTATTCCAGGGTGTACATGTGCTTTTCAATGGTTCCATTTTTTTATTACATCTAATAAATACAAAATTTGTGTATATATGAATGATATATATTAGTATATGAATGTATTTTATGTATATACTAGCATATCAATAAGCATCTAAATATTTAAAGCTATTTTGTGTTTCATGCATGCATATGTGTGACACACAAATAAACACACACACAAAAATAAGGGCTGGTTGCATAGGGGTCTTCTGGTACTCATTTCTTGCCTTTTCTCTTTATGAGGAAATTTAATTAACAGCTACCATTGATCTCACCTAATGAGGTTCTTTCTATCTTTTGCATGCTGAAATTAAAAACCAAGTCTTAAGTATAAAAAATTGTGGCAGTGGTAAAGCATGTGTTTCCAGTATTTTTTAGACACATTGGTATGTGATAACTATCTACTTCATGAAACCTTATGGAGGATCTCCTTTACTCTACAATTTTCTAACATAACACAAAGTATTAATTATCTTGGTGATTTTGGCTAAAGACACTTATAAATGAGCTAGTATTCAATTTTGCAGACTCATAAGACAAAGTGATCTTAATTAGACCAAAGACAATGTTTTCTCTCATTAAAAAAAGTTAAACTAAAAGAATGAGTTAAAGGATAAAGTAAAAGTTAAAGTAAAAGCTAAAGTAAAGTACAGGTGCTTGAAAAGAGCAAGCACAGATATAAGGAAAGTATAAGGTTACTAGTTTCAGCAAGTTTTTTCCAACATAAATACTCATCTCCTTATCACAGAGGAACTGTACAATTAAGACACAGACACTCACATACATCTTTGAAAATGGTATCTGGTGAAAAACATTGAACCATGGTGAAATTTTTGAACCCTCTTGCAAAAAATCAGTGTTGATTTTTTTGTTACCATAGTCTGACTTTACAGATCAGTTTTCACAGTCATTACATGTAAACTGACTCAAGAAGTATGGTTTTGAAAATAGATTATAGTTCATTATTTTAAAATTGAGATTCTGCAAATATGTATTGCACATAAATTAAGGCTATAAACTCTTTATCACCAGAACTTACGATAAATTGTGCTATTTATAGCAAGTGATCTCTCTTTAAAGAATACATGAAATTAACTCTTTACTAAACAAATCTTAGGCTGGAGAACAGCCCTATTATTTTATCTAATGAGAAAAGATTAGACTTAAACTTTACTGATATTATAAAAGAATAAGTTATAAAAACAGGGAATCAATAATCATTGGACAGCATTTCCACTCATATAAGTTACTTCAGATTTGTATCACTATAAAAATATATTCCTTCTTCCTTTCCTCTACTAACACACGGATTTTATAACACTTGCTTGAAGACAAGTGTAATTTAGCATTATAAGGAAATATTTGGGAAAAGGAGAAAAAGTTAGCGACAGAGAGAGAGAGAAAGAGACAGAGAGGGGGGGAGAGAGAGAGAGAGAGAGAGAGAGAGAGAGAGAGAGAGAGAGAGAGAGAGAGAAACAGGCAGAGCAAATGAAAGCCAGAAAGAGAGACAGAGACAGAGAGAGCTACCTAAAGGAATTTCTCTTACTGCTTATTCTAAAGACAAGTACTGTTTTAGCTATTGGAATCTGAGGTCCTAACTGGCCCATCAACTTCATATTCTATTTGTCATTTCTCACAATCACAATACCAAAGGAAATCTTTGTCCTGATTCTTCTTTAAAACATTCTATTCCCTACATTTTCTTTCCTAGGGCTTGAAGTTAAAGTAGCCAGGTAGAAGTTATCTCTATGGAAACCAGAGAGTAACACTAAACACTTTAAAGATATCAAATCTTATTTTTATTTCCCTTTAGAATCTATATTAAATCTATTGTTCTGTTCTCGGAAACACAGCTTAGAAAAACGTAGTATTTTTTTTAAATAAATAATTCAGAAAATTTATAATCCACACAAATTTAAGAAATGTCTGAAAGGTTCTAATTATGTCCCTCACAGCTGCTGCACACCTATGTGTTCTCTGTTGAAACAATTATGCTGTATTGAAGATATCAATTAATAAAGTTATGTTGCTTCTTGTATGACATAGAAGAGATAGTAAATCTGAATTGTGGTGATATAACGAATGAAAAAATATGTTCTAGAAGGTACAGCAACATCCCCAAGAGTCCTTTCTCCTGTCTGAACCCTATTCTCTCAGAAGCACTAAGACTAGCAGCAGAGGCTCATGAGAAGTCAGGCTTCAAAACCCACCACTTCACGCTTCTTATTCTTCACTTGCTCCCTTTGTACTTATACCATTTTCCAACCTATTTCACTTTCACTACTCTATTCTGTGGTGTTCTGAAGTGTAAGAGAAAAATAATAGCCTGAGTATGCAGCCAGTTAAAATCCTGTTTTATAAATTCTGGAAATGTTGAAGTTTCTTTATAAAATAACTTGCCAATGACTCAGAATTGTTTGAACTTTACCAGAATTGTGAAATTCCCTAGTGGCTTCCCTAGGAAACTATAACTTAGTTTTGAACCCAGGAGAAAGCAAATGAATAATTACTTATGCTGTCCCATACACATGGAAGGATCTTTATCAGCCTGGTTTTCAGAACATGGCAGAACATTTACTTTCTGCTGAAAGCTGAACATTTCAATTCAACTCTAAGAAAACAAAATAATTTTATGTTGAGTCATCTATATTTTTAAAGAACGTAGGTGGACTTTTTGTTTATAAGCATCTTTGGAAAACTTTTGTAATGAGCCCTGAGTTATATAAATTACCTTACACCACACACACACACACTCTCACACGCACCCAGCCTCAGAGTTCCAGTTACTGTGTTTCCCTGAAAATAAAACCTAACGCGACAATCAGCTCTAATGCGTCTTTTGGAGCAAAAATTAATATAAGACCTGGTCTTAGTTTACTATAATATAAGACTGGGTATAACATAATATAGTATAAAATAGTATAATATAATATAATATAATATAATATAATATAATATAATATAATATAATATAATACCAGGTCTTATATTAAATTTTGCTCCAAAAGACACAGTAGAACTGTTTGTCCAGCTAGGTCTTATTTTCAGGGAAGCACGGTAATGATAACACATATATTGAGGGCATAAAGTATATTATATGATCCTATAGTTACTTTTTTTACCTGAATTAATTTCTTCTTCACAATAATAATATGAATCAGCTATTATTATCTTTATCTTCAAATTAACAGATCAAGGCACAAAATGATTAAGTAAGTCACCCAATGTCATCTTGCAATTAAGTAGGTTTTCAAGTATCATAAATCAAGCAATCTGGCTCCCAAAACAGATTAAATGAATGGTAATCAAATTTTACATGTCTATTTTTAATTTAGGCACATATGGAATTTTATATTATAATCAGTTAGTCTACTTGTATAAATTCATATTCACAACAGAGATAAAAATATATCTACAGATACACATGTATAGAGATATAAAAATAGAGAAAGGGATAGGTAGGCATAGTCAGGTCTAGAATTTCACTTTGGATTTTTGAGATAACAAGTAAAATTTATCAGTTATCTATTACATACAAAAATAAATAAAACTAGTTACAAGACATCAAAGCACTTTCATTGATGACAAAACCATAAAGCTAACATGCAGAATTTTATTCCTTAACTGCATCCCACGTGCACCCATATGTATTTTTGCTTTATAATGAAATAATGTACTAAGAAATAATAACTTTATTTTTGTATTTTTCATATGTTTCTGGTTATACTTTAATATGATTTTTTAACTCACAAATTTACTTTCAATTGGAAATGTTGGACTCACTGATCATTTATAAGAACAAGTATAGAAGAATTTATATGGTAAAAATGGACCTCTCTTCTAATACCATGTGTGTAGTTTTTGCAACAACAAAATTAGTTAAAAATCAGTAACAGATAGTAATAAAAAAAGCAATATACAAGCAAATTTTAGTAAGCAACTAATGCCAATATTTGTTCATTGCATCTTTAATAAAGCAAAGTATTTGTAATGGTTTGCATTCCTAGACTCTGAAGTGATATAGAGGCTACGACTGAAAACATAACTACCCTATTCATCTCACATTGCACTATATTAAAAATGAAACAAACACCAGTGGTCTCCATCATCTGATGCAATGAGTCAAACATTGTAAATAATAAAGTACAAAAATCTAATTAGCCAAAGACAACTAGGCAAAAGAGATTTATTGAAACAAAGCACCAAAGAAAGGTATCCCAGGGGAGTATGGAAAATGGCTAGGCACAATGGAGGGGAGCAGTGTCTTACATAAGATTTGGGTTCCCACATAAGGATTCTGAAGAGGATCTAAGAAAAGTGAAGGAGAGTTCTGCATTGGTTGTTGTTTTTGACAGGATTAGAAGTGAAAGGTTAATTAAAGATTGAGTACAGTTATGAGTTGAAGACAGGTTCACATTGGGTATACCCACCACGATATGGGAACAGAAAAGCAGGTCAGAATGTATCATTGGTTAGAAAGTACTAGTCACTCAAAGAGAGGGTCATTAAGACATGTTATGACCAGAGAGAAACAATGTTTCTTGCTAACTTCCCCCCCCCCCCGCACCCGGTTTTAATTTTTTTCTGCCCCCCAGCCTCATTAACACTGTGACTGTTTTCTATTCTATTTTGTTTTGTTTTTTTTTTCAGTTCAAGCTAATTTTCCACCTTTCAACTCAAGACAGAGCTTTATTCTTTCAAAAAGCAGTTAACAACAATTTAATTAAGCTCTATTATTATATGTTAGCACAGGCAAACTTGTCTTTTTATAGTAAGCTATGAAAAGAGAGTCCTTAAACAATTGAAATTGTTTAATCAGTAGAAACCTATATTAGTATGGAATCATGATAAGGTATTTGAAGGAAAAACAGGGCCGTTCATAAGTTAGCCAAAGTAACTGATCTAAATTTAGAAAATTTTTCCGATGTAGATTGGGTATGAGGGGTGATTAAATTGACCAGGAAAACAGAAAAGGAGAAATGAATAAAAAGATAGTTTATTTTCTAAAAAAGATAGTTTATTTTCTAAAAAGAAGGGAGATTTTCAATGGGTGATGACTATTTGATAAGTGACTAAAACCCTTTATGAAAAGCACTCAGTATGAATACTTAAAGAGAAATGAGAGTATCAGTAAAAGACAAGTTTGATAAAGGAAAGGAAAGGAAAGGAGGGGGAAGGGAAGGGGAAGGAAGGGAAAGAAAAGGAAGGAAGGAGGGAAGTAGAAAGAGAGAGGGAGGAAGAGGGAGAGGGAGGGAGAGAGAGAAGGAGAGGGAGGAGAAGAGGAGAAGGCAGGCAAGTAGGAAGAAAGAAAAAAAGGAAAGAAGGAAAGGAAAAAGAAAAAAAGCAAAAGGCCATGAAAGTGACTAAAGGTGGAAAAATACTAAAAATAATGTGAGGAAAATAATCATGAATTGTTAATCTGCCTTTACAGAAAAAAATGCAGACTAGATGTGCCATCCATGATTTCCTAAGGTGTGATTTAGATTAACGTAGATTTGAATGTTTAAAAATAGAATTTTCTTCTTCAATGCAATATCAAAACCTAATACTCTGTTTCAGAATGAGAAAGCATAATGGATAATTAAACAGTAGGTAAATGTGGCTTTTAGTGTGTTTTAAATTAATCTTTCCAAGTTTAACATATTTAATAAGAGTGAATTTTATGATAAAAAAAATAAAGCAAAACCAATCTTACAAACAAGTAATTAATTGGTTTTTAATCAAGATAATTAAAGACTTTACAGTGGGATCATGAAATGTTAAATCTGAGGAAACTCTGTCATCTATTATAAGTTTCCCCCAATATCTGAAAGCAAAGAATTCCTATAAAGCCCTTTTTAAGCCAAAATGGCATAAAGCAAAGCGTATTGCACACTTTCCAAAAGTTTGCTTTTTACCACTTCACCACTTCGCTTTAATGGAAGTCCTACATTAGTACCTGTTTTCACTAACTGAAAGAAATTCGAAGAGGATTTATGCTTTTACTGAAAAAAAGCTTATTACCATGCTAATGTAGGTTTTTGCTTAGAACGATTTAGAGGGAAAATTTAACAGAGCTTTTAATTCCAGTTTGTTTGATGTTTGTGTCATGGGACAATTTGAATCATCAACTAGTCCTTTTGGATGTAATTGTCTAGGAGATAAGAAAGGAGCCAGGCAGAGCAAAAGGTATGGCCAGGAAGCTCCATTTTTGCCTAGGCTAAGACCTGTCAAAAACAATAAAAAAGGAATCAAAAGCTAAGACAACAGTATTTTCCCTCAGCCTAACTCTGTGTGACTACAGAAGTGCCTAGCGGGGCACCAGATTGGGCAATTTTGGAGGGAGAGGGTTGATTCCATTCTAGTCATGATTCATTGTTTCCTTCCATGCAGCAGAAGTTTCACTAACACTATGGGCCTCTCTCTTCCTTTTTACTCACTCCTGCCCACAAAAGAGTGGAGTGAATACTCACTGGTCAATTTAAAAAGAAGAAACTGGGCATGTCCAAGTCAGTTCCTTTCTCTTCGTCATGGGATATTACCTGCTCACAATTGGCCTTAAAGAGTCCCTACCCCTGAGAGTGGCACAGGCATAGGAGCAAGCTGGATTGGAGTGGGTGGGGTGGCTATGGTGGCTGAGCTATGCCTGCAGCTGGAGAAATAATTTATATTATACTGGGTTGGGATCTTAGAATGCTTTCATGCCCTCAGATATAAACTGTATTCTGTAATATCATCTGCATCAATAATGACAATGCATTGTGGCCTGCATCTCCTAACTGCTATTGTTTCCCTGTAGCCTTGGCTCATGACTTGGGTACAGAAAGAGTCCGATTAATTGTTTACCTTCAAGCCTCAAGAGTCAGTATATAACCATCTTTTTAGTTGCAGGGGGTGCAGCCCACCATCACATGCAACCGTTGTTGAGAGCCCGCACTCTAACCAACTGAGCCATCTGGCTGCCCCTCAGTATATAACCATCTTTACACTGTAGGATTTTGTCAGATTATTGTGAGAATGTCTCGGGTAGGATTTCCCCTGACTGGTTTATTTTAGGTGTCAGTCTAGGAAGAATTGATGGAGGGTAGGAAAGTGAGTTAGAGAGGGAAAGGGAGACAGACGATGCCAGACACGTTAGAAAGCAACGTAGCAGAGTGGGCAAGGGCCTCAGTCTGACTTGGGACTCCTGAGAATTTGTGTGGGGACTGCCTGTGAGTTGTGCTCCTGAGAGGACAGGGAGACGGTTGATTTGTTCACCAACCCCCTTTCCTGGTTGTTAAGAACTTTCTCCAAGGGACTTCACCTCCCAGCAACTCTGTCCATTTTGTACATGGACTTTGCTCTTGTGGCCAGAAAAGCCACAACTTCTCTTTCATGAAGAAACCACTGGGCTACATACATGAGGCAAACCTCAAAAAGTCACAGGCCGGTCACCAACAGCATCTGCCACAAAGAATTTTCTCCTCTCCCCAAAACTTCTTTCCACATAGAGAAGTTTTCAAGTGAGACTGTGTCTTATGGAGGAGTGGGAAAATAGGAGTTGATTTTTATTAAAAGTGTTTTAATTTGTAGAGTTTCACAAAGAACATGTATTATCCATGGACGGTTCATTTTTATAAACATCATAGTTAAAATTTCAGAAATAAAATAATTTGTAAACATTTGTTGCCAAAACTATTTTCTATACTTTACTATAAAATGAGTAGTAATAACAAAGAATATATAAATACCAGAAGTGCCAAAAACATTGTATACAAGTGGACACTTTGTATAATAATTGCCATAATCAGAAGTGTCTAGATGCTGATGGTAACCACTTTGAGCACCTCTTGTAACTGCAGAAGTCAAATGTGACTTGTATTCATCTTTTGCTATCGGAATATATTGAGTATTACAGTTTTAATACAGTTTTCCTTTCTTAAAATGTGTATACCTTTTTTTTTTTTTTGGCACCCTCTGTATATAGAAACAAAAAGAAAAACTGAAAATTGATAAGATTTTCAACACATGCATGCAATGTATTCTAATATACATGCACATTCTCAAAACCCAGTTAAAGAAACTCATTTATTAATATAGAAGCAATAAAGTATAAACCAGGATATAGAGAGCACTGAGAACAAGAATTCAACTGAGCATTAGGAGACAAAAACTACGAGACAAAAATATGACCCTTATTAACTATATTTTGGAAACGTTCTGTATCATGAAAATAGTTTTATTATCTGAAAAATAGAAAGTTTGGTTAACGAATTTTGATTTTCCTACTGAGAAATATTTGCTATGATTCTAAGAGTGCTCAACTTACCCCAAGTATCCTAATACTATTTAACTAGAACTACTTATTGAGTTCTCCCATGTGATTAGCCAGATAGGTTTAAATAAATTTAGCTTATATTCCATAAAGGAAATTATTTGAATAAATCAGATCCTCAGCTGAGGGTTTTCTTCCCAAACATGGGCCAAAATACTGCATATAAATTATGAAACAATTCAGTAATGTTGAGAATTTGCTTAAAAATCAGAGAAAATAAACTTATTTCCCTTTAAAAATGTGCCAAATAAGACAAAAACAGTAGCTCTACCTGTAAACGTCCATTTTTCACCAACTCAACATTGATGAAACCTAGCAATGCCCAATGTTTCACAATGTCACTCACCTTGCTCTACTGGCTATGAGTTTTCTCTGACATGATGGAATACGGTGAGTCCCTGATACCAGGGGACCATGGTAGTTAACTTGCTCAATCATGCCCGTAACACTTTATCCAGTACTTTAGAAAAACGACTCAGGGATAATGTTCCCAAATCACATTACCAAAGCTAACTTTTCAAGAGATTATTACTGCCCTTGCCCAGAGAAAGATTTAAGTTTATTAACAAGCTCATATGTCCATGTCATGAATTGCCATTTTTATGTATATGGCGATGGCTATAGAAAAAGAGAGAAGTTGCTGGTAGAATTCTTACTCCCTGTATTTACTTCATTTTAGAAATAATCTGTCAGGCACACTAGGCAAATATCAGTTCAGTCATAACTTTGAGCAGACAAATAAGAAGTCAGGTTGAATGGAGGGTCAATGTTACTGCAAACATCCACAAAAGTACAGGACCAGGAGGCAGGAAGGTACTGACTTTGAGTACATCATAACTGTGGTATACATAATTGGAGGATTATTTTCAAAAAAATAAAATAGTATATTAATATATGTAGAAGAGTATATTATTTATCAGTAGCCTTTTCTGCTTGTGAATAAAAGCTTAAAGCTGAAAAGAAGATCAACATTCTAATAATGATTACATCCTTTTCTATGTATTAACAGAAATATTTAACAAGTTCAGAAATGTCAAATAGTGTACCAAATTGTGCATTTCTATTCATTTCTATTGAATTTCTATTTTTATTATAAAACAAAATAAATGACTATAAACTTAATATACGTATCATATGAGGAAAAGAAAATTAAAACAATTCTAAATGAAATATATATATTTTTTTTTTTACATGTGGTATCTTTGGGGGAAAAACTGGTGTCTGAGTTTCTGCTGGAAAGCTGCTATCCTATTGAAATTCTGATGGGTGTGCAGAAATAAAATTGTGCTTGTTTTTACGTATTATTTTGTCTTTCCAGCAAATCTTCAGGCATAAATAATTTTGAAGAGTGGGGGTAATGTAATTGTGGGGACAAAGCCAAGAGTGCAGTTTCCAGGCTCTTGGCCTCACGTGGAAGGGTGCTCACTTGGGTAGTAAATGGCCATCAACTGTGATTAGATGGCCATTAGCTGTGGCTACTTGGCCATCAGCTGTAACCAGTGAGCCACTGGCCACTAATATAACTGCTGTGGCTATGCTAGCAGAAAATGGGGGCTAGCAAGAAAATGGTGGCTGAGCCAGCAAGAAGCGGAGTGAAGGTTGCAGATCCTGTGGCTCCTGTTCCCTGTGTCTCCAACCCAGCCGCCAGCGAGACTATAGTGGTATGACTCCCCTATCTATGGCTCCGTGGGTGTTCCTTTTTGGCCTCACCATGTCCTGCGTTCTTATGTGGGGAGCAGGAGCAGAGACCCCACATGCCCCCCTGCATGACAATCAACAAAAACAATGAGGTTTGTGGTGTTTAGTTTCCCTTATTCCCACCCATGCTCCCCAAATTGCACTCTCCAGCTTCTCAAACACAATAGCTGGAAAAATCAGCAGCCTAGAAGTAACTTGAGAACACAGGTTTGGAGCTACCCAAACCCTATCCCCAGATTTTTGTCACTATTTGACCTACCTGGCAGCTCGCTCGCTGGAAACCCTCACTTCCTCACCTTCAGGGCTTGTTTTTGTTTTGACCTGACACAGAGCTCTTGTAATAAAAATGCTGACTCCATTTTTTGTGCTTGACTGCTGACAGCTGTTACTTCTCACCTCAACCTCTTCCCCTCCTGCCCTACATCTGCGAAAGCTGCGAAGGAAGCCCAGGTGCTCCCTCCTTTGGCACTGGTGAGTTTCAACCACGAGAGGCCCTGTCCATGTACCTATGGGCACCCTCACACGGCCCCATCCCACCACAAGCCAGTCTACTTTTATTTCTTTATCAAGGCATTTTCAGACTAACTTGAGAGGCTGGCCCTGCAGCCCTCGTAAAGCCTTGTTATAACAAACCTTTCAGTAACTTTTTGGAGTGTGCGTATGGCATCTTAGGTCTTAACATTTGAAAACAGAATTGAGGTGGGAGGGGTCCATAATGTTTCTGCGGGATGATCTAAACAATCGATGCTGTGAGTAGAGTGTTAGATGATGAGCACCACCATGTCTTGCCTTGGCTTGCTCATGGGTTTCTGTCGGCTGGCCAGCATGCACTCCTGGCTACTGCTTGTAGGTGGCATGAGCTGTGAACTGTGATGCTTTGTGCATGCTGGCTGACTTCTACCAAGCCTCTGTTATTAATTTAAATGACCTAAGTCAGAAGTGTTGATAATTGGCATTTAGGGACAGGGGCAGGGGTTTGGAAACTCCTTAAAGTTACCCTGAGTGTCATGTCTTAGCCGAGACCTATCTGGGTCTTAGAATGAATCAGGTGTCTTGATGCCACTGTCAGCCATGATAGAGGCTCAGATCAAGGGAAAGACTTAATACTTATGGGATATATGGATCCAATAGGTGATGACACATGTGGAGGAAGATGGGGGGGTAGGTGGGAAGGAGGGACAGAATACTGGAGACTGGAGGCTAGAGATGGGTGTGGTATAAACATAATCACTAAAAGAGAGGTCCCAAATTTGACCCAATTGGGAATCCATAATTTACTAAAGGAATTCATACAACAAAAAGATAAAAGAGAGCTAACTGGATTTTGCACTTCTACAACAAAGGTTCTGAATTAATTTGATTATCTGCTGACATAATTCAATTGGTGACCCTTCATGTCCTCAATACTGAGTCAATTCAGTGGGATCCCACTGAATTTTAACAATGTTTCCCATATTATATTAGGGCAGTTCTTGAACATAAAATATAGGACACACAGGTATGATTTACCTCAACTACAGAAACTACTGGATTGGTTAAAACATCCATGGTTATAGCACTCATTGCCTTAAAATATCCCATAAATGGCCTGGATGTTCTGACACAATGCATAATAAATTAAAAGTAAATTAAACCTTTGGCACTTACAAATTGGCTTGACAAAATGGGACAACATGGATCACCCCCTCTTATTACTTAAATTTGTCAATATGGCCAATGTAAACAAACAGGACCTTCAATTATTGAAATTCATCATAAACAACAATATAGAGAAGGGTTGATCATTCCCTACTGCTTCACCAATTAACAACACAATTTTGCCTGTTTTTAAACTTGGAAGCAATGAATGGAATCTCAGAATAAATGACTGCAATCTTGATACTATAACTCCATTGATCTGGACCCCATACTCAATATTACTGAAATCATTAACTCTACCCAATCAGCAAAAAACAAATATTTTCCTATTATACACTTGACTAATATATTCTGTTCAGTGCTAATTTCAACATCCTCTCGGCTTTAATTTTCTTTCACCTCCATAGGGGACAATATAACTTTATCCAGCTACTCATAGGGTATCTTGACTGCCTGGAAAGGGCACACAAGAACTTAACAGCATCCAACTTTTCCAACATTGCTTTGACAACATCCTCATCCAAGGAGATTCATTTGGCACAATCATCCAAGACATACAAATACAAAGGAAATCACAGAAAAGGGAAAGGGTCATTGCCCACATAGTTCAAGGGCTTGCCACCTCAGTTAAACTCCTGAAAATTATTTAGTAAACCAAGAACTGCTTCATCCCTGATACTGTCAAGAAATAGCTATTGATCCTTTCAACACCCCTAATATTAAATTAATTTCAGTATCTTAGGGTTTTCTGGGTTTCTAGATACAACATAGATTCATCATTTAAAATTTTTCCTTAACTCAGAGGGTCTCTTCAAACAAGTTTCTAGAATCTGTCCAAATTGCAATACAACAGGCACTTCCATTAGTATTCCCCAGACACTCTTCACTGTAGAAGATTTAGTAATCTTCCCTCATGTTTTTTGGGAGTGTCTAGATCACCATGATGGTTACTTGCTCTCTGTAGGCTTGTGTTGCAAGAAAGTGTCTTCCTTGCCCCCATGTTATATGCATTAGAGAAGCAATAGTTTGCCACAAACTGAACTCGCCTGGAAAAAGAATTTCTCATGCTGAACCTGTGACCTTCCTCACGCGGATGTCCGTTATGCCTTGGCTCATGAAAGCAGTACCTCACAAGCTCAGCATAGCAATTGAATCTTTGATAGAGGATGGATCCAAACCTGGACGTTCTGGCATATCTCACATGCAGGACATGGTAACCTCCCATGTCCTCAGGCCATTTCTGATGACAAAGTACTGGAGAACATCATCCCTGAAAAGGACAGAAACGGTGTCTTAATGTATAAATACACAGGTTCTGTCTACGGTGGCCAAGACATGGAAACAACCAAAATGTTATTTGATAGATGAAAGGATAAAGAAGTTGTAGTATATATACACAATGGAATACTATTCGGCAGTAAGAAAAGATGATATAGGAACATTTGTGACAACATGGATGGATCTTGAGAGTGTAATGCTGAGTGAAATAAGTCAGACAGAAAAAGCAGAGAACCATGTGATTTCACTGAGATGTGGTATATAAACCAAAAACAACAAAAGAACAAGACAAACAAATGAGAAACAGAAACTCATAGACACAGACAATGGTTTGTTGGTTACCAGAGGGTAAGGGGGGTGGGGGATGAGGGTAAGGGGGATCAAATATATGGTGATGGAAGGAGAACTGACTCTGGGTGGTGAACACACAATGGGATTTATAGATGATGTAATACAGAATTGTACACCTGAAATCTATGCAATTTTACTAACAATTGTCACCCCAATAAATTAAAAAAAAAAAAAAAGAGAGAAATGAGTTAGAGGCATTAGAATTGGTAAAAAGGAAGTAAAATTAACTGTATTTGCAGGTAAAAAGAAGAAAGAAAAGGACAGAACCCAAGGGTCAACACAGGTGGCCAACCAGGTGGCAGTCATTTTAGCACTGGGTACACTGGTCAAAAATTAGGCTAATTTGCATTTTTACAGAATTTTATGTCATTAAAAATAGCCTGTCTGCCTGGTCTAGCCAATGGCAAAATTCCTTATTCAAGGAGTATTTTTTTCTTTTTCTCTTAAATGTTTGATTCACCTTTAAAACACATATAATTATGGCAATAATTATAGAAGGTATAATTGAACCCATTTTTAACAATTATTTTAAAATATCAACATTATGGATATAACTATTATTTGCACATGTATTTATTTTTTTTTAATTAAAGTTTATTGGGATGACAATTGTTAGTAAAGCTGCATAGGTTTCCGGTGTACAATTCTGTAATACATCATCTATAAATCCCATTGTGTGTTCACCACCCAGAGTTACTTCTCCTTCCATCACCATATATTTGATCCCTTTTACCCTCATCTACCACCCGCCTCCCTATCTTGACTCACAGGTACCCAAAATATAAATCAAGGTCACACGTGTCTCTTCATGACTTCACCCACATATCCCCTTCAGACTTTCAGATGTTGGATACAATGTTCCAGAAACAATTTATTGCAATTTTTAATCTACCCTTCTTTACCTTATGATAGAATGATACATGTGTTCCTTGCAAAAGAGGAGAGTATTTCTTCCTCCAGTGTTATCTGGGCTTTCAATTAGTCTAGAACTACATTATTCTAATTTTAATAGTTGAAGATTACCAAATCTCTTGGGTGACCCATCACAAGGCAATAGGTCTGCACTTTGGAGGTATTTAACTTCTGGCTCCTCTTTATTTTAGTGTATAGTCTTTTTGGTTAAAAACTTAAGCTGGTGGTATATTATCTTCCTTTGCTGTGCCCTTATCTTGGACATGAGTCTCCATGGCCCAAGGAGTACATCAAAAATGCCACTAATTTTTTTTGGCTCTTTCTTCTTAGATCAGAATATGCCTGCCCTCTTAGTAGAATCATCTTTGAGTACTAGAATTTTTTCCTAGTATTTCTGCTATATCTTATACCAGCAAGAAGATGCCTTGTTTATTTTGTCAAACCAAAACTTTTAGTTATTCTCACTGAAAAGGTCGAATTGAATTACACAATACTCCATGAACTAGTAATGCAAAACCTTAGCCAATGTAATGCCCTGTGCACAGATTCTTAAGTAGTCTTATTCTAGGGTTAGACGTTGGGTTATTCTTTTTTAAAATGACAACATCATTGATGTAACTCTATCACATATTTTTTCTTCCTTCTTGTATGGATACTACACTAAGTCACTCATATTGCTAATCCTAAAATAACTGTAAATGTAAATTTATTATGCTTCTGTATCCTTGATGAAAGTCTCTTTATCCTCGATGACTGAACACAGTTTATGTTTTAGAGATAAAACACGTTAGAGAGATACTGTATTGGCTGTTGCTGGACTTTCTGACTTTAATCTATGTCTTACAAAATTCCTTCATGAAAAAATATGTAATTCAACAACTGGTTAATTTATTTAAATTCTTAAGATTATGTTATGTATATGTTAACATTACATATATACATTACATATGTGGGTGTATGCATTATGTATTTATATATAAAAATATGTAAATATACATTCATGTCACTTTTGCTAGGTAACTAGAAAACTTCAGAATCATCTAACATAAAAATTCTGTAGTTTATTTGCATATACATTGATTTGTAAGCTTCATCCCCAAAATGAATCAAACAGCAGAATACATGCCTGGTATAAATAAGGAGCTTTAATGTTTTTCTGCACATTTCATAGTATCTATCTACCTTTATCAATCATATAAAATTCTATAAAAGAAAAATCATTTTCATTTATATTACAACTTGATTAAGCTTCTTATTTACAACATGACTACATAAATCTACAGGATATTTTATGTAGGTCATCTAAATTCCATTAAGCTAATTCAATTAATTAACAAGGGTTAGCTGGATATTTATGAAGCATTATGAAGCGCTCAATTGTTATTACCTATTTTAAGATAATTGTTAAGAACTAGACATTTACCCCTTGTTCAATTAACAGATTCATTTGGAAACCATAATTAATATAATAATTACCCACTCAGTTATATTGTGTAATAACTCTACATGGCAAAGCTACTAACATTAGGAAAATCACTAGTAAGAACTAACTAAATCAAAGCCCTCTCATTGTGGAGAGGAGATCGTTTTTAAAAAATTTTAAATAGTGTATTCAGAAATGCATTTATTAAGTTTTATCATTGAATATAATTACATTTTTAAATTTAAGTGTAACAGTTCAATTTTTTAATTTGAAAATGATTCAACATATTATTCCCGGTGATAGAAAAACAAATTTTAATATTTTAATTCTCATAATTGTAAGACTGTAGTTGCTATTAATCCTGTCATTCCTTGTGATTCATTAATTTTTCTCAAAAATTGAAAAAACTCAGTGTATCGTTGTGTTGTTCTTCAAGAAATGCTATAAATTGGTTGCTAACATTGAAAGATTAGAGACTGGATCTCAAATATTTTTGGTGCTTACTATATATCTTAAGTGATCAGTGGTAAAATATACTTTCAGGAATCAAATACTTTTAGGGGGGTAATTTCTTGCCACTTACTAGGGACTAAATTTTTGAATCATCCCCCAAAATCCATATGGTATAGCTCTAATCCCCAGTGTGTTGGTATACAGATGTCAGGTCTTTGGGAGGTGATTAAGTTGAGATAAAATCATCCGGGTAGAGACCCACCCATCCCCCTTATGGGATTAGTGCCCTATAAGAAGATGAAGAGACCAGAACTCTCTCTCTCTCTCTCTCCATGTGGGGGTACATCAAGAAGGTAGTCACCTCACCAAGAATCTGAGCATGCTGGTACCCTGATCTTGGACTTCCAGGCTCCAGAACTAAATGTCTGTTGTTCAAGTCACCCAGTCTGTGGCAAGCTGTTATAGCAGCCACAATTGACTAATACAACACTCATTTATAAACATTCCATTCAAGACTAATTTGCAAACTTTTGTTCCTGATTGTCTGATCCTCTACTTCTTGATTATCTAGAATCTAGTTTTCATGTATGAACAACTCAAGTACCCCAAAGAATGGTTAAACAGAGTGACTGTTTGAAAACACCAAGTGCCATTTCCTAAGAGTTTAGCCATACACCGGGGATATGATAACAAATTTGACAACAATATTTTGTTGTGGTTGTCGTTGAAAATGTTGAAATAGAAACAAATTATAACAATAAATAAACTTGAAAAATGAAATAAACAGAAGTAAAAAAGGCAGAATTGATTATACCAATTTCTATCGACTGGCTGTTTTAATAATGTCTAAAAAATTAGAAGTTTTGTTTTTGTTTTTGTTTTTTTAGGGTGGGGACTTGGCTATTCATTTATACAGCAAAACTATAACTATATGGAGCTGTCATTCAAGATCCTGGCCTTTTAAACAATATTTTAATGCTAATCAGATTAACAATTTTACTTTGATGTCTGAATAATTAACTCTGTTTTTCCAATAATACTTTCATATTAGTGGTAAGCTAAATAGTATCCCCCTCCCCCCAAAAAATAATAATCTAGGTCTTAATTCTGGAACCTGTGATTCTTATATGAAAAACCAGTCTTTACACATATGATTAGGTGAAGAACATTGAGATGAAGAGGTTATCCTCAGGCAGGTCTAAATGTCATCACAAGTATTTTTATAAGAAGACAGAGGGAGATTGGATTACAAATAGAGGAGAAGGAGACCATGAGACAAGAGCAGAGGGAAGCCGTCACAGAGAAGATGCTATCTATGCAGCTGAATTTGAAGATGGAAGAAGAGGATATAAGCCAAGAAATGCAACCCCAGATACTGGAAAAGACAAGAAATAGATTTTCCCCTAGAGCCTCTGGAGGGAACACAGCCAACTGCTTGATTTCAGTCCCATACGTCTCATTCCAGAAATCTGGCTGCCAGGACTCTGAGAGTAAATTTCTGTTGTTTTAAGCTTCCCAGTTTGTGGTAATTTGTTACAGCAGCCATAGGAGACTAATGCAATATTGATGTGAAATTAATCATTTTTCACTAGTTGGTGTATTTTAAGCTTTTAGAGCTACAAGTTCTCCCACAATTCAAGTAGAAAACCTGGAGGCAATACAATATGCCTTTGTCCTTAGGATAGCCTCATCAACATACAAATTTTTTTCAATGGCCAAATAGAACTGACAAATACTTTACAATTCACTTCTATAAGGGGAAAATTAAATGTATTTACATGGATTTTCCTGAGTCTATTAATCAAAGACACTTAAGTCCACATCTATCATGAGCTCAGTTTGGAAAGACCTTTTTGCAGTGTGTGTTGGGAATCTTCAGAACATGAGATAATGTTTATTAGGTAAAAAACGGCACTTTCCCATGAAAAAAAGTTATTCTGATAGGTGGCAAGAAGTACCTACAAAGTATTTAACAACTTATTTCTTTAACTTACTGCTGAGCCCCAAAATGGGAAATCTCTTTTTATTTACACTGGAGTTTCAAGCAACTGACAGGTTATTATTGATCCATAGCTGCAAATTCATTTATGATTGGAAAAAAATACCCCCTTTTTAAGAACATCATTAGAGTACATATAAGACCTATGTTCTTTCTCTATTCTTCTTTATTCATAGTAATAGACGTATCCTTAACACTAATAGCTAACACTTGTTGAGTACTTACTATATATCAGGCATTGTGCTCTCTTGAGCTTTCTAAACACTCCTGGGTTTGTGTAACTCATAAACCCAAATAACCAGAGTCAGTGGAGTAAAAAATACACATCCCAGCTCAGTCAGGCTGAGTTAGTTCAGGCAGTGAGTGCTGATGCCTCTCACTTGTACACAATATCACTGTTGAAACACGTTCTACACAGTCTGGTGCATGATACATATTTTCTACCTTTCAGGGTCACTGTGTAGACCCCTTATAGGTATTTCAGGCAAGATGATTTCTTTCCCTTCCAAACTGCTTACCCAAGAGTTCCTCTATCCCAGACTTCCAGTATTGCTAGGTTAGGATGTGAGGGTGGAAGATTGAGAAGTGATTACATATTCACCTCTCCTACTGTTTCATTTTAGGTGGTAGAGTGTCCATTACCATGGAGTTCTTGCTATCTTTCATCTCCTTTTGTTTACTCTCCCCATGTGAAGGGTTGGTCTATCTATCTTTTATCTATCTATCATCTATCTATCTATCTATCTATCTATCTATCTATCTATCTATCTGCCTATCTATCTTTCTACCTATGCATCTATCTATCATCTTATTTTGTTCCAACTAATTGATGTGGAATCCTTCCCACCTCTGAGCTACAGTTGAAGAGTTGGACACTGTTTTGGTCTCTTCTGTAACTTGAGAGGAGTGTAGGTAAGAAGGGGTCAGAGAATGGTTTTTGGCTGAGTACAATCTCATATGGGAGACCAGAATTCAGCTCTCTGTTCTGAAGCCTTATGATCTGATCATTTTCAGAGCCCCACTGTCTCTGTTTCATCCCTACCAAAATAATTTTAAATGCATTGAGACTTAAATGGTCATCAAATTTTATATGTTCATTATATTTATTTGATGTTGTGTTTGGCTGAATCTAACTGTTCTTTATAAGCTATTGAGGCTGGAGCATTCTGGAAATTTTGTATGTATTTGATGTAATCATTTCTAAATACTACCCACCATGGTGATAGCCACAGACTAAAGAGCTTTTAGACAAACCTATAAAATGCTGCAGACAGATTCATCATTAAGACAGAGATCTCAAAGTATAACTGGAATAAATTAGGTCCACAAACTCAAATGCCAAATCATGTACTTTTTCTTTTTAATTGAAAATAGTTTGTCTGCCTCATTTCTCATGATCTTTACAAGGGAACCCCCAGAGAGGGAAGACTCAGCTGACCTCCAGGCCCTTGTTGAGTACACTCTGGCCTTTTATCAGCGTTACCATTGCTTCTTTTCGCCAGATAGTGCAGGTTTTGACAACGAGTTTACTGCTGGTGCAAATCCCTGCACTGGTCACTATGAATATTTGAAGGAGACTGATGTCATTCTCTCAGCACTTACACTGTTACAGTGTTTCCTGGGATACAACTTCTGGTGCCCTGATTGTTCTGTCCTGTATAGTCATCCGCTAAATTATGGGTCACTGTTAGCTGCCTTGCACCAAGTTTAGTTTAAACTAGTGGTTCTCAAACAGACGTGATTTTTTTCTTCCCCAGGAGATCCTCGTATTTGGTAATCTGGAAACTTTTTGGTTGTCACAACTAGGACAAAGTGTTGCCACTAGCATTTAGTGTGTAGAGACCAGCAACGCTGCTAAACAAGCAATACACAGTACAGGCCCCCAAAACAAAGAGTTATCTAGCCCAAAATGTCAACAGTGCTGAGGTTGAGAAACCCTTACTTAAACCATTTTGGAACTGAAGCCGAACTCCAGATTCCAGATAACATTATTTTTCAATCTTGACAACATTAAATGTCTGGTTAAATAAACTCCATTTCCTAGTCTTCTGAAATACCAAAAATCATTCACTAGTATAGCTAATATAACACCCATACACAGCTCCAATCATTCATGGAGGGAAACAATTGTAATTACCAAAAGGCTGGTTCCCTTCTGGGCTGACAATGATTGAAAAAGCCATCTGGAAACTTTCTCAGAAACTAAAACAGAAAAAATAGAAAAATATACGTATCCTGACAGTCCTACTACATAGCAACAGAAGAATGAAGTAAGACTGAAAACAAGAATGTAAATCAAATACTTGAAGAGTACATCAGAAGACACCCACATGATTACTTAACCTGAATTTGGATTTCAAATTAATTAGCGTGAGAGTGATTTAGTAGCACCGTGTGTGACTTTACAAGCCTAGAATCTTGACTCAGCAGCTTCAATTCATTGCAGAAGATGATTTAGTTTTGTTTTTTCATAAAACCTTTGTAGGATGGGCAGTCTCAGCATTATTACAATGAATATCACTAACAATTTTAGTTTAATACTATAACAAGTTATCTATTAATACTCTTCAGTCCCTATTCAACTGGAAAATAAACAAAACATATAAATCTTTGTAGCTTACTCTTTATAATTCCTAGAATTCTCACTTCTTTCCCATAAACAGAGAGCAGGGATGGCCTGTGCAGCTGAGATGCTGGGATAAGAAGTCTTACTGCCACTGCTTATAAAGAACAGCTCTTGACTCTGGGACTGTGGAGGTTAAATCAGAGCATAGGAAAGAAAATGTGCTCCTGACCCCCAAACGAGCATTTCAGAATATCAGTTGCCACAAGGTTTGAAAAATTCATTGATTTAGGACACATATCCTAAAGTTTAAGTTCTGGTTATGCTTCTTAGTTATCTATATAATGTTAAAGAACAGGCTTAAAATTGTAAATATTTTAAAGTCATGTTTGAATAATTAATGTAGGCATAAATCCGGAAGATCATTTCATAAAAAATTAATGTATTTCAAATGCTATTATACAAGCATCTTTACCTTGAATATTTAATTTAATTTATATTAGATATTAAGTGTTTCATAATAAAGAATGCTCACATTAAGTAGTTGATCAATGAATAACTAAATGAATAAAGATGGGAAGTTAGCCAAAACTTAAGAATATTCAGTCCTTCTCTTAATAAGGCTCCTTATCATATGTGCTTTAAGGAATAGAGAAACTGTGGGAACACCTTAAAGAAAAGGAAGCCTAAGATCTACTGTAAAAATTTAGAAAATGTTTGTGTCTGCCTTGGGAAACTGAGGCAAAACAGACCCCTCTAGTAGGAATCTTTAAAACCATGGATGGGATTCTCTGGCCAGTCTCCCTCACACTCTAATTAGATACAAGAAAAATTTAGACTTTCTGACTGAGATCTATTTTATCTAGGAAACTTTGGAAACTTTATTACAGTCAATGGTTATTCATGGCTCCAAAACAGGAAGAAACATTTATTGTCTTATACCTAGTCTTTATCTGGCCATTTCAAAGAACCCGTAAGAATCATGAGATCGGCTTACAGAATCCATGTTGCTCTTAAAAGTGGGAGAACCAAAGCACAGTCACAGCTGACATGTGAGGGTGACTTGCGTATAAGCATATTTTCTTGTAAAATAATATTGATCATAGTATAACTCTTATAATCCAGCTATAATGAACATCTTTTGAGAATATCTTTGAGCGCCTTGATCACTTTAACTCAGGAACTGCCTTCCTGTTTTCACTCCATCCCAGAGCTCCATGACCACTGTGGGAGCTGACATATTCTAATGTAACTGAACACAATTAGTTTTTCTTATATATGCACCTGACTCAAATTAGACCACTATCCCATTCATGTAGTTAATTTGTCTTGAGATGAATATCCAATCCAGGTAGGGCTAATCCATCCCTTCTCTGATTTTATTTTTTTAATATGACAGCAGAGAAAATATTATGATAGTCTTTCTTTAATGGTATAAACTGTGAATTGCAAAACATGAACATTATAAATGATTGCCAATTGCCCACCATACGGAGGAAACTATCATGTGCTGGGACAAAAGGAAGCAAATATTCAGATAGAAATATTGGCCAGATATTGAGAGATTTCTGACTCGTGCTTAGGCTAACTAACACATCTCCATTTATTTATTCATTTACTAACTACTTAACGTGAGCTTTCTTCATCTTCATCAAGTCAGTACTGCCGTTTTCCAGATTACTGAGCTGCATCTCTTATGTTATTTTGTTGGTAAATCCTTCCTTTAATGGCATATGCTAATAAATTCCCCATTTTGTTTAAGTCAGTTTTAGAAAATATTTGTTATTTTCAAACTAAAGAGTCTAAGTAATATAACATCTAGGTTACATTGTTTATTTGCAATGTTTAACTTTAAGAAAAATGAAACATCTTTTTGAAAATAACAGAAAAATCTGAATTTTCTGTTTCAATGCTATAGAATAAAATCTTTCATGCTTTCTAGTCAAATCTACTACCATTGTTCACTTAATTTGAATTAATTAAGCACATACATTTTCCTTTGATGCATTTATTTATTAGTCAGGGGCTCAACTCTTTCAACTTTCCTCAAGCAACCTGAAATCAGAACTAAAGTGTAAGAGTGAGTAGAAACATCTTATTGCTCGAACCATAAAGAGGGAACTTAAGTGTATATCCTGTTTCAAGTTATCTCAAGAAGTGTGTGGGAATACAAAATATTAAGAACACGAACAAGGAAAAGGATGTGACAACATTAAGAAACACTAATTTAAAGTGAAGATTCCATGAGAGCCTGCAGGAAAGTTTGATCTCATATCAGAGATAGAGCCTCAAAAGATTCCCAAGGACCATGGTAAGAATAAGTAGCCTTTCCTAGAGCTTTGTGGTTGGGCCTGTTGGGGATGGAGGGAATTTTGCAGAGTATCATACATTAGGGCTTTACATCAGGTTTCTGTTTTCTTAGAGTTGAAGATTGGAGCCATGTTCTCATATCTGATTGTTTCGTAAATGTTATTCTCTCCTTTTATCTGCATACCGTGTTTCCCCGAAAATAAGACCTAGCCCGACCATCAGCTCTAATGCATCTTTTGGAGCAAAATTTAATATAAGACCCGGTCTTATATAAGACCAGGTATTTATTATATTATATTATATTATATTATATTATATTATATTATATTATATTATATTATATTATATTATATTATATTATATTATATTATATTATATTATATTATACCAGGTCTTATATTATATTAAAATAAGACCGGGTCTTTTATTAATTTGTGCTCCAAAAGATGCATTAGAGCCGATGGTTGGGCTAGGTCTTATTTTCGGGGAAACACGGTATTAAAGTTGTCTGATGAACCAGGAATCATTCAGTGTTTGTCTCATGAAAACATTTTGCTTTACACAACAGGAGACTTCTGTTTCCCCAGGTGAGAGAGCATCAGGGAGGATTGTGCCACATCTTGACCTGCCTCCACACTTGGTTTTCTCCAAGGGAGGAAAGGAGGCTAACATGGCCAGTGGGATATCAGAGTATTCCTTGGGAGGAGCTCAACACTGGACAAACTTACAGAGGCCTAAACACAGAGTGCTAATCTGCACTCATCCTCTCTCACTCCTTCTTTCCAAGGGCTTTAAGACCTCTTCAACTGATGCTTTCTACAGAATAAGCAAGTTTGAAAAGACCTGTTTTGTCTTTTTCTTCCCTGTGCCTTCCCTAGATTCTCTGTCCTCATCAACTTCAGCACTTTCTCTGTCCCCTTTTGTGACTGGATAGATGAAGCAATGCCTTCCATCATGAGATTGGTTGGGTACACCGTATAGCCAGCTTGTTACTCTCTCCATAGTTCTCCTTTGCTTGCTTTCTCCTGGACATGCCAGAGGTTAAATTCTAAAATTTTGAATTAGCAGACAATATAATCAACAATGCATTTTCCAATCCATCTCTCATCAGACAGCTTTTCTTGGAGGTTTTATGATGCTTGCACAAATACATATAACTAGATTTTTTTAAAATCTCAATTGGCTATAAATAGTCTGTCATTTAACTCCACAATGGTATCAAAGTAACATGACATATCAAACTTCTTATCTTACCTGAGGCAGCACTAGAGTTGCCTGTTTCACATATTCAGGTGTATATCACAGGGGAGAGCCTCCCCGGCCTAAAGTTTTAACAGAGTATCATTCATTTGGTCATATTGGTAAGGTGTGACTTACCACATAGAAGTGGGCCAAATTTGAGCAGACAGTAGAGGAAGCCCTCCTAATCAGTCTAGAAATGAAAAAAAAAAAAAAAAAAAAAAAAAACATTGTACAAAAAAAAGATCCAGAAAGTATATCATCAGCTGCATAATTTTTTTCAAAAATCATTGCAGACATCTCAGAGAGTTCAGAGGTTGACCAACCACCTTTTGAAACAAAATGTTCTGAGGCTTACAAGATCTGGGAATGCAAAACAAGGGTATGTATTTATAATACTAGGGTAGAACTGCACAATATAGCCGATTATCAAACTGACCTCCTGCCAAACTCTATGGATCACAACTATGGCTATTTTATGACAGACAAGAAGTGGACTTCCTGGCCTAGGGAGACAGAGCACCCACCCACTGCCCTATTTCCACATCCAGGAGCAAGACAGAAAGCTGGCATACCTCGCATCTAACCAGAACAGAAAGTTAAATGTGCTCCTCTGTGCTCACATTCAATATAAAATTAAATCTTGAGGTCGCATGCTTATTCAACAAACAGCAATGTGAGTGAAAGTGGAGGCTCCTGTGTGTAGCGCTCCTGGGATGCTTGCAAGGAGAGAATGTTTTTTCACTAACGGGATCAATCTTAACTACTCTTGAAAACAATCCCAATTTGTATTCTATTTTTATACCCTACAAAAAATAAACCACATGTAAATTATTTATTCCCAAAAAATCAAAGCATTAAAATTATATATAAAATTATATAAAAATATAAACTATGTCTCTGATTCTGAGACATTAAAAGATGTCTTAAGTTTAAGTACCCTAGGAAAAAAAATTACAAAGAGGAAAACTGACAGACTGGATAGAAAATGGTTATTGTTTTCCATATTTTCTGTTCAACCACAGAGAAATTGATCATCAGAGGCATGGACGAATTCATAGGGCTACTTGAGACAAAATGAAGGTGAACACTTTGAGCAGTTCATTAAAATTGTTCCTGGAGTAATTACTCAACTTACCAGTGGGAATGAGTGCCA